>NC_143547.1:44206959-44296959 GCF_031878675.1 Megascapheus bottae
CTGTGTAGAAAAAGCCAAACAAGACTACAGAGCTCTGGATTCAAGCCCCAAGACACACACACACACACACACACACACACACACACACACACACACACAATCATACAGCAAAGTGGGCTGAATGTTAATCAGTTACAATTTCTTCAGTATTGAATTTTGAACATTCTTTTTAAAGAAGAATGTACCACCATCATATGCATAAAATAATAGCACCATGTACTTTATCATTTTATTCCAGATCTTAGTTCATATTATTATAATAAAAAATACAGATTTTGTGCTGAAGTATCAGCTATTTCTCATATTTTTGGAGGCTGTTTGGTTTCTGTGTGTGGTTAAGGTACAGACAGAATTCATTTCAAAAGCAAGCTTTCCAACACTTTGAGATTTTATTATTGTCTATCAGTCTGTCTTTCTATCGATCATCTATCTTTTGAAACAAAGGCAGCCACCATGAGCAGCGTCATCCTCACAACCTCATCTGAACAGAATTGTGATTTAAAAACCTCGATCTAAAGACAAAAATATTCAATGGGTTTCAATACACGAGTTCTGAGGGACATAAACATTCCCTCTATCATAGCGGATGTCAAATTGTATGGATATTTGTTTATGTGTTCATCAAATGATAGACATTTGAACTGTTTCTACTTTGTGATGTAAGAAACACTTGCTCTAAACATTTATGTACACTTTTGGAGGCAGGTGAACATTTACATGTCTCATACCTAAGGGAAGTTTTGTTGGATCATAGTAAGTATATATTAAAAAATTAAGAAATTTCTGAACTGGCTATAGCATTTTGCATTCTCATTAGCATTGTGTGATCATTCCCATTATCTCTTCCAAATTTTATTAGTTTCGGGTGGGAGTGTCACCTAGTGATAGAGTGCTTGCCTAGCATGCATGAATCTCTGGGTTCGATTCCTCAGTACCATATACACAGAAAAAAACTAAAATGGTGACATGGTTCAAGTGGCTGAGCATTAACTTTGGGCAAAAATACTCAAGGGCGCTGAGCAAAAACTCTGCACCCAGGCCTTGAGTTCAAGCCACGGGACTGGTAAAAAAATTATTAGTTTATATTAATATGCAGTGGTGGTTTATAATAATAATTCTATAGATGTATACAAATTAACCCCATGTATTATATTATCCTAATCCACTTCACTCCTCCCCTAATTTTCCACACAGATTTAAATATATTTATATTATATTCTTTGCTCTTGTATCATCTTTGCCACTGTTCCCACTTAATAACCATGTCTCATTTTTCCATGTATGAATGAAAAAATATATTTTGTTATTTGAGTTTGGCTTATATTGCTCAACATGATGGTCTTCATATCCATCCATTTTCCTGCAAATGATATAATTTCATTCATCATGGCTACATAGTATTCCAATGTGTTCACACATCATATTTTCTTTATCCACTTACTGGTTGTTGGGCAACTAGACCTATTCCATAGCTTGAAATTTGCAAAAGTGCTTCAATAAATGTGGGTGGCAAGTATCTGTTATAATTTGGCTTACGTATTTTGGATAAATGTCATATATATACATAAATACATACATATATATATATATATATGGCATAGTAGTTTTATTTCTAGTTTACTGAGGAAACTCCATACTTATGTCAGTAGTGGTTACTAATTTACATTCCCATCAGTAAAATATCACATTTTTTTGTTTGTTTGTTTATGTGGACTGATCCTGGGGCTGGATTTCAAAACCGGGGCGTTGAGTTTTTGCTCGGGCCTAGAGCTCTACTTATGGCTTTTGAATTATGATCCTTAATCTCAGTCTCCTGAGTACCTAGTATTACAGCACTCAAATGAAAGTTCTTTATTTCATGCATGTTTACCAACATATGCCATTCTGACTGGAATGAGTTTTAGTTTTGATTCACATTTTCTTTCTTTTCATTTTGTCAATCCCGGGGGTTGAATTCTGGGCCTGAACACTGTCCTTGGGCTTCCTAAAGACTAGCGCTCTACCACTTGAGCCACAGCACTACTTCTGGTCTTTTCTGTGTACGTGGTAATGAGGAATTGAACCCAGGACTTACGCATGCTAGACAAGCACTCTACAACTAGACAACATTCCCGGTCCCCGATTCACATTTTTTTTATTATTACTAATATTATTTAAATTTTTTATTGTCGGGGTAATCTACAGAGGGGTTACAGTTACATTCGACAGGTAATAGGTGCATAATTTCTCACATATTGATACCCCTTCTCATGTTTTTGTCCCCATTTCCCTCTCCTCTCCCAATCATCTTGTTTTCCTCCTTTCCCTTTCCTATTTCAAATAAACAAATAAATGTATATACAATATACCAGAAAATAAAGTCACATATAGTAACAATATGAGATTAACTGAAGGGCCCCCCCAAAAGATAAGTAACAATAGTACATTAAGAACAACAATCATACAAGATGAAGCTCTTGTTTCCATGTGGCTACATGTGTTGAACACTTTTCCATTTTATTTATTTATTTATTTATTCTTTTTTTGTGAGTCGTGGGACTTGAACTCTGGGCCTGGGCACTGTCCCTGAGCTCTTCTCAAGGGGTAGGATACCGCCCTACCCCTGGAGCCACAGCACCACTTCCAGATTTCTAGTGATTAATTAGAAATAAGAGTCTCAACATTCTTTTGTACCCAGGCTGGCTTTGAACCACAAACCTCAGATCTAAGACACCTGAGTAGCTAGGATTACTGGTATGAACCACCACGTCTAGATCTTCATTTATTTTTTTAGCCATACAGTTTTTTTCTTTTAGAAATTGTCTGTTAAGTTCATTTGCACACTTATTATTTAGACTTTTTTGTCTAAATAATTGTCATAGGGCTTGAACTCTGCCTTGGCTGTCCCTGAGCACTTCAGCTCAAGGCTACCACCCTACCCTTGAGCTAAGCCCCACTTTCCCTTTTCTAGAGGTTTATTGTAGATAAAAGTCTCAGGTCCTTTAGTGCCTGGGCTGGCTTTGAAGCTTGATCCTCAGATCTCAGCCTCCTGAGTAGCTAGGATTACAAGTATAAGCCACCTCGCCCACCTATTTATACTACTTGCATGTTTGCTTGAGCCGTTTGTGTGCCCAGGATATTAATCAAAGGAGAACCTTGAATAGCTTGCAAAGATTTTATCTCATTCTATGGGTCATCTGATTATTCTGGTAATTGTTTCCTTTTATGTGCTGAAAACTTGAGTTGGATGGATGTTTCTAGGTGCCCATGACCTTATCAATTCTTCTTGTCCTCCAATAGTTGTCTATTACTTTTCCTTGCAAAATAAAGTCATATCTTAATTTTCTTCTGACATATCTTAATTTTTTTCTGATAATTTCCATTTTCCTGATGGATAATAATTCTAAACATCTACTTATGTGTTTATTAGCCATGTTTTAGTCTATGTCAGAAAAATAGCTATCAAAATATATGACAATTTTTGCAGTTCTGGGGGTTGAACCCAAAGACATGTGCTTTCCAAGCAAGCACCCTTCCAGTTAACTGCATCTTCCACCTTCCTTAAACTTTTATGAAGTCTTTTTATTGTGGAGGTGTAATGAATATTTTAATATATTGGATATAAATCTCTTATCAGTAACAAGATCTGGAAAATATTTTCCTTCCAAATTTATGGATTCTCTTTTCATGTTGTTGCTGTATTTGATGGATAAAATGCATTTTGCTTTAGTCATATTTTCATGTATTTCCTTTGTATTTTTGTATCAAACCTATGAAACTACTGCCTAACCACAACTGGGAAGATTTCCACCTGCTTTTTTTTTCCTCAGGATTTTAGTTTTACTTTTTAAATGTAGCTCTGTAATTTATTTTGAGTTCATGTGAATGTGTGAAGTATGGAAGAACTTGGATTTTATTTTCTTATATTTATTCTCTCATACTTATTTAACCATCTTCTGTTTGGAAAAGACTTTTCATTTATTATTTCAAGTAGTTCTACAGATTCCCCAGGGTTATCTATATGCATGATCTTGTCTTCTGCAATCAAGGATTACTTAAATTCTTCCTTCCTAATCTGGATTCTTTTCAATTCTTTGTTTTGTCTAATTGTTCTCAGAGCAATAATGTTGAACAGCATTGATGAAAGTGAACAACCTTGTCTCCTTTTTTACCTTGAGAAAAAGACATTTAGTCTTACAGTGTTCAGTATACTCACCTGTTTTTAAAGCCTGCATCAGGTTGAGAAGGTGCTTTATGCTCAATAGTATCATCATGACACAATTGATGGAATATTGAGTTGTGTCAAATTGTTTTCTGTGTCTACTGAGATCACATGTCTTTGTACTTTATAATGCACTATATTTACTATTTGATCTTCAAATATTCTATTTTTACGAATTTTATTTTTATATTCTGGAAATTAATGCATACTTATTTAGATTATCTGATTTTATCTATACAAATGTATTCTATTAGAATCCCTTATAATGTCAATGGTTATTTCACTTCATTCATTCCTCATTTTAAACTTTCAGTCTTCTATTTTTTCCTGCTCTTTTTAATTTAAAATGTGCTAATATTATTCACCTCAACAACAACAGCTTTTAGCATCATTGATTTTTCTCTTTTCTATAAGTGTGTATGTGTATGTACGAGAGAGGGCACAGAGAGAGGGGGGGAGAGGGAGGGAGGGAGGGAGGGAGGGAGGGAGAGAGGGGGGGAGGGAGGAAGGGAGGGAGGGAGGGGGGAGGGAGGGAGGGAGGGAGGGAGGGAGGGAGGGAGGGAGGGAGGGATGGAGGGAGACAGAGAGAAACAGATGAGCAGAGGATGGAAGGAGGGAAAGACAATCCTCAGGCTTGATCTCAAGGCCTTGGCATTGTACCTGAGCTTTCTTTTTTGCTCAAGGCTAGCACTCTACCACACGAGTCACAGCTATACTTTCTTCATTTTTGGTGGTCAATTAGAAGTTAAGATTCTCATGGATCTCCTGTACAGGCTTTGAAGTCTGACCTTCAGATCTCAACCTAATCAATAAAACAGAGCCTCCAGTGCCCAGACTCTCTAATTTATTATTCTTTTCATTTATTTCCACTCCTAGATTCATTTATTTCCTTCCTGTTTCTTGCTTTGAATTTGATTGGCTCTTCTTCCTCCATTTCTGTGCCCCTTTTTGTCCCCGCAAATACATCAAATCTTTCAGTGTACTTAAAACTACTGATTGAATGCTTAGTGCACTGGCTCACGCCTGTAATCCTAGCTACTCAGGAGGCCTAGATCTGAGGATCAAGATTCTAAGACAGCCCGGGCAATACAAAAGCCAAGAGATTCTTATCTTCAATTAATCTCTGGAAAACGGGAAGTAGGGCTCCAGGGTAGAGCGGTAGCCTTGAGCTAAAGAGCTAAGGGACAGTGCCCTGGCCAGAGTTTAAGCCTCATAACAAAACAAAACAAAACAACTCTAAGATTCCACCTCACTCCAGTTAGAATGGCCAGGATCAGGAAAACGAATAATAACAGATGCTGGAGGGGATGTGGCCAGGAGGGATCACTACTACACTGTTGGTGGGAGTTCAACCACTATGGAAAGCAGTGTGGCAGTGCCTCAAAAGGCTAAACATAGAACTCCCCTACGACCCAGCAATTCCACTACTTGGCATTTACCCAACCATCCAGAAACAAGGACATACTAAATCCACTAGCACAACAATGTTCATTGCAGCACTATTCACCATAGCAAAGATATGGAACCAACCTAGATGTCCCTCAGTTGATGAGTGGATCAACAAGTTGTGGTATTTGTACACAATGGAATTCTATGCTGCTGTCAGAAAGAATGACATCACCCCACTTGTTAGGAAATGGAAAGACTTAGAAAAAATCATATTAAGTGAAGTAAGCCAGACTCAAGGGAACTTAGGCTCAGTGGTTTCCCTCATTCATCATAATCAGTAGAAACCTTGGGCTCTACTAGCAGAGATGTGCAATAGAGCAAAATCTTGATACATAAGGCCATATAATGTGAAGCTAATTGAAAGGACCTCCAAGATATTGAAACAAAAGCCATATAATGAATGATTGTGGTCCTTAATGTACTATGTTGTCTCTCATCTCCTTTGCTGTCCCTTGGTTATCTCATATTGTTATAGTATCTCACTTTGTTATCTGATATACTGAATTTATTTGTATTTGGATATTTTGAAATTTGATAGGGAACGGGGGAAAACCAAGACGGGTGGGGGGTGTGGGGGGGAGGGAAATGGGTACCAAGACATGTGAAAGGGTATCAATGTATGTGAATTAATGCACCTTCTATCTGGCAAATATCATGTAACCCTTTTACTAATTACAATAAAAAAAAACAAAACAAAAACAACAACAACAAAAAACCCTACTAATTAACTCTCATCACTTTTCATGCATTTTTATTGTTACTGTAAAAAGTACAGAGAGGTTAGTTTAATAAGTCAGGTGAAAAGTACCTTACTTTTTTGGACAATCATTCCCCCTTCCTGCACTCTTTCCTAGTTTTTTCCTCTTGTCTCCATCCACAGTTTGTATAGATTTTTATGTCTAGTTAGAGTACCACTGCTGCATTTGTTCACCTTTTGTCCATTTCTGTGCCTCTTTTACACTCCTGAAAACATATAAATGCTCAAAAAAGACCAAAAGAAAACAAAAACAGCAATAAAGCAAAAAAAAAATTAGAAAGAAAAACTCCAATTTCTGGAGTTCATTTACATAAATATTATTTTATATGATCTGATGAAAATAGACATTATGTCTTTGTGTTCCTCTCCTACAGTTTCCTTGTGTGCACTGAGATTTCAGATATTCCTCACTTTTATTTTCCAAATATCTCTTCTCCAGGTTCAAAGCATTTCTTTACTTTGACATTAATTTAGTTAAAAAATCACATTAGATACTTTCCACATATGTTTTGATATTCCTATTAACATTTTTTTTATTCTTTTGCAAGTCCTGAGGCTTGAGCTCAGGGCCTGAGCACTGGCCTTGGGCTTTCTTGTTGGGAGCAAGAGTGGAATCAAACTGTACTTTGATTTGCATCAGATAATTGCTTGATTGTCTTATTGTTTTTTGGCCTTCTCCTGTTCAATTGATCTGAGATTTACCATATGAATGTAACCCCCAACAGTTCCCTGATTAACCATCTGGATGTAACACCTGGCAGTGCCCTGGTCTCAAGAAGGGATATAAACTTTGAGTTGAGAATAAACGGGGCGCTGCAGTTTTTGCCTGGGCTGCAGACCTCCCGGACCCGATGTGTTTGTCTCTCTTCTAATTTTTCCAGTCCCTGCCCCCTATTTCAGGAACCCCAATTTGCTGCCGGTAGGCCCCGGCACTTTCTCAAGGCTAGCGCTCTACCAGTTGAGCCACAGCACCACTTCTGGCTTTTTCTGTGTATGTGGTGTTCGTGCATGCTAAGCAAGCACTCTTACCACTAGGTCAAACTCCCGGCCCCCTAGTATCATTATTTTTAAGCAAACCCTGCTAGTATTTAGCTTGTAATTTCATTTACTTTATACTTACAGTTCTTTTTGGCATCATTATAATGTTATCTTTCTCTTTGAAGAATTTGTTTGGTTTTTTTCTACTTATTCATACTTTTTCATGCTCCAAAGGAGTTTTAAGAAATTTCTTCTGGACGATATACTTACTTTTGCTCGAATTTTAAAAAAAATAATATTTTTCTTTCATTAAGTTTTCTAATTTTTCTTCACATTACTTTCATAATATTTTCAGTGAAACAAACTATGCATATTATATGATCTCACTCATTTAATTGAGCCAGGAGTTTGGTCTAGTGGTAGAGTGCTTGCCTAGCATGCACAAAGACCCAGGTTCGATTCCTTGGTACCACATACATAGAAAAAGCTGGAAGTGGTGCTGTGGCTCAAGTGGAAGAGTGCTAGCCTTGAGAAAAGCCCAAGGACAGTGCTCAGGCTCTGAGTTCAAGCCCCACAACTAGCAAAAAAAAAAGAATATTGAAATTGAGAGAAAATTCATATTGCTATTTTAAAAATATACTAATATTACAATCAAAATAGAGAAATAAGCTATGGAATTCTAGTGCACATTACGGAGAACATAGTAATAATATATTTTATATACTAAAATAGCTAGAGGAAAGGCTTTTGAATGTCCTCACCACAAAAAATCATTTTAAACAATGAAGATAGTGGATATGCTGATTATCGGTTTAATTATTACACAATATATATACAAGGATCAAACCATCACATACATTAGAAGTACGTACAAGTATTGTGTGTTAGTAAAAGTAAAGCATCAAAAATCTATACTTTCCATAATAATCATGTAACTGGCCAACTCGATTCTTTTTTTCTATGTATTTTAGTTGCCTGTTGGATTATCTAAGCATACAAACATACAATTTACAATTAAGTATAATTTGGCCTCATCTTTTAAAACTATGAGCTTGTAATTACTTTTCTTTTTCAAATCTAATTAGCTAAATATTACAACGACATGTTAAAACTCTTGTGAAAGGACTCATATTATTACTGACTTTAATAAAAAGATAGATTTTATCTTCAAGCTAAGTTCTAATTTTAGTTGAAGATTTTTACCTTTCAATACAAATAAAAAGATTGCCTGAAATCACAAATGAATATTGGATTTGTCAAGTGTCTTTTTGACATTAATTGAGATGACCATATTTTTGTTTTCTACTTGGACTAGATTAGATTTAAAAACATTTAAACATTTTTGCATTCCTTTTACATACCAGCACATTCTGTTAGCCAATGCTTTAGTTACCTATTTCCACCACAGAAAAAGCTTGTGATGACATAGACTTGTCCTCCCAGCTCTAGGACAAAGCATAAGTAAGAGGGTAATGGTCCAGGCCAATCTAGACAGAAAAATAAGAGTATATCTAAAAAATAACCAGAGCAAAGGGGCAAAGGCATGATGGCTCAAGTGATAGAGTGGCTATCTTGGAAATGCAAAACCATGACTTCAAATCTCTGTACCAGCAGAGATAGGGAAAAAAGAAAAAGTATTTGTGCATTGTATAGGACAAGCCTGTTGATATAAATAAGCCAAACAGATCTTTCTTTCTGTATCTTTTTAGTCTTATGATGTTCCTCCAGAGCTGAGTGTTGTGGAGGGCCTCAGAGCAGCGACCAATGCTGTTGCTGCTGCTGCTGCTGCTGCTCCTCCTCCTCCCCGTCCTCCTCCTCCTCCTCCTCCTCCTCCTCCTCCTCTTCTTCTTCTTCTTTTCTCCTTCTCCTCCTTCCGTCCTCCTCCTTCTCCTCCCCATCCTCTTCCTCCTCTTCCTCCTCCTCCTTTTCCTCCTCCCCCTCCTCCTCCTTCCCCTCCTCCTCTTCCTCCTCCTTCTTTTTCTTCATGTCTGGGGTTGACTGGGAGATAAAATGTGAGGCCAGGCTAGGAGTTTGGCCTAGTGGTTAAAGTGCTTGCCTAGCATGCACAAAGACCCGGGTTCGATTCCTCGGTACCACATACATAGAAAAAAGCCAGAAGTGGTGCTGAGGCTCAAGTGGTAGAGCTCTAGCCTTGAGAAAGCACAAGAACAGTGCTCAGGCCCTGAGCTCAAGCCCAGGACTGGCAAAAAAAAATGTGAGGCCAAAAACGTACCCAGCTGGACTGGTGGGGTGAGGGCTTCAGAAAGCCTGGCTAAAAAGGAGGCAGGGTTTTCATGCCCAAACTGGGTCTCTCAGCAAGCAGCCATTACAAGCTGCCTGTGTATTTATCTGATATTCCCAGTGGGGGTCTTGCCTGGGGATTGCCTTTGTTCCCTCAGGCATGGTGTGATCTGTAAGATGGGTCTCATCTCCAGGAGCCTGAGTAGAATGATGAACTCGCTCATGCTCTTCCATGGTAAAAGCAAAGGAAAGAATAACATGGAGGTCAAGCCAGGTGAGGCCATAGACCTGGGTTAAATAACGAAACTCCTTAATAAAGTCATTTCAGTAGGTGCTTTTTTTCTACTTACATGTCTTGATCAAATGGATTTTGTATCATTTTATAGTATTTTTGTTTCTAATTTTTAAAATTTAAATTTTTCAATTTACTTTTAAACTGTTCAAAGAAAGGCATTTTATACCTATTGTGACCAGAGCATCAATGAGCACAGGAATTCAGATTTCTATTCCATAAACAATTCATGTCCTTTGAGTGTATGTCAGTGGATCACTGGATCATGTGTGAGTTTTATTTTCAGTGTTTTGAAGAACCACACTACTTATTACCATTTGCCATTTTTGATATTTTAGATAATGAATTGAGGTCATATTTCATTGTGATATGAGGTGATATCACACTGTGACTTTCAATTACTTTCCCTGAAGATGAATGATGTTTAGCGTCTGTGTTGTTTTCAAACAGGGTTTTCACCTTTAGCCTAGGCTGGCCTCCAACTTGCAACCCTCCAGCCTCAGTTTCTGTTGGGAGCCAGAGTGGAATCAAACTGTACCTTGACTTGCATCAGACAATGGCTTTATTGTCTTATTGTTTTCTGGCCCTATTCTATGTAAATGACCTGAGATTTACCATATGAATGTAACACCTGGAGGTTCCCTGGGTCTGGAGGAGGGAAGAAGCCGGAGTGAAAAATAAACGCGGCAGTCTTTACCTGGACTGTGGACATCCCGGACCCGGTGTGTCTGTCTCTCTTCTATTTCTTCCTAGTCCTTGCCCCCTATTTCAGGAACCCCAATCTGCGAACCCTGGTTTGCTGCCGGTTGGCCCCGGCAAGTTTCTCCAGTGCTAGGATTACAGGTGACATAATCACTCCTGGGTAATGTTGACTATTGGATTTTCTTCTTTTGAGAAAATCCATTTAAATCTGTTTAAGACTGTGAATAAGCTTGATGTTAAAACTTTATTTTTAGTGCTTTTATTTAGTATTTTCTATATTATAGGTTATCTTTTCTTGTATTTTTTGTGTTTTCATTAGTTATTTGGAACGTTCACAATCTGTTTTTAGTTCTTCCTCTACATTTATAAGTTTGGATAAAATATGCAAATTTATTCTTTTGTCTTATTAATTGTAGGCATTATTTCTTGATTCTATTCATTAAAATGAGCTTAATAACATATTTATACTTATTATTTTCTTTGATCTGACCTCCAACTTAATCATTACATTTGTTTTATAAGAATTGCCCTTAGAAAGAATTCTCAGACTTCATTCTTCTGGTTGTGCCTACTTTTTTTCAACTAATTGCTAGAAAAAATATTTTTTAATTGACATGAAAATGAGTACCAAATAATTGTATTTCTTTTGTGGTGTAATTTGATGAATGTGTAATGATCAAATCAAAGTAATTAGTATTTTAATTCCCATAAACATTTATCATTTCTTTTTGCTGGGAAACCTTAAACTTGTTTCTTCTAAAATATATGATGAATAGTTGTAAACTGTTGTTACATAATGTGCTATAAAATAACAGAATATTTCTCCTTCCAACCTACTTTCCCCTGTATCTGGGAGATTTCATTTCTGTAATATCAATGTCCTTAGATTCTAACAAAGAGTTATAATGTATTTTTCTCTTCCTATATCTTACTTATTCATTTATGTCTGAAAGTTTCTTTCATATTGCTGCATATATCAACATTTTATTTTTATATGAATGTAATATTCAATGGAATATATAAAACTTCTTTATCCATTGATATGTCATTGATTATATATATTTATATACTAGTATATGATCTCTATATATAGTATTGTGAATAATGTTGCAATAAATAGGAAAATACAGGCATGTCTGCTATATGCTGACTAAACTTCTCGAGGGTAGAATTGTTGATTCATAAGATAACTCTGTTTTTAATCTTTGAGAAATCTCCATACTGTTTTCCCTAGAGGCATTTGAATCTTCACCAAGAGTTCTCTTCCTCCACTTCACTTGCTAGTACTTGTTATCTGTATCATTTTAATAAAAGCCATCCTTACTGATATCATATGATATTTCTTTGTGATTTTTATGGGAATTTCCCAAATAAGTAAGGTTACATATTGTTTTTCTCATTTGTACTTGTGGTTTTTCTCTTTTAATTTTTTTAGTGTTTGTACAAAGGTATTTGAATTCCACAACACAGATTATAAATACAGTACATCTTGCTCAGTGTCACCCCTTCATTTGTTCTCCCCCATTTTTTCCAATTGTATCCTTAGCAAAAGTTACATAGTTCAATTTGCATGTAATATACTTTGAATATATTTGCTTACCTCACCCAAATATATATTTTTAAGAAATTTCTACTTAGAAAATGTGCTCATTTAAATCAGATTATTACTAGATTATTTGTAGTTGATTATTGCTAGTTCGTTATAAAGAAGGCATGACATTGTTCAAAAAGAACTGTACTCTTTACCTGATGTATGTAACTGTAAACCCTATGAACATCACCACCATAACAAGACTGAAACAATTTACAAAATATATAAATAAATTCTGGCAATCAATTCATTTTCAGAATTATTTTAAAATGCAGTTATAAAATTTAGCATATATTCTCTAAAATTTTAAAAATTGAATGGAGGAATGGGATAGAGAGGGATGGGGGAAATGATGAAAGGGGTGATATTGATTGAAATACATTGCAAATATACACAATGAAATTTTACTCATCCATAAGAATGATACTGTTCCATTTGTAAAAACAATGAAAAGCCATGAAAAATATTATTTAAAGTGAAGAGTCAGTCTCAGAGAGACAAAGGATCTGTATTTTCACTTATATGTACAAGTTAAATTTAGCTTATAAATTTATAAGTGAATACATTGGGTAGTAAACAAGTATATGGAAATGTATTAACTAAAACGGTAGATTCAAAGGAGAAATCAAATACAGTAATTCCTCAGAGAGGCAAAACCAAAGTTCAGCAAAATAAAACACTAGGAAACAGGAATGCAAAAAGAGGTGCCTTGGGGCAGACAAATAAAGAGGAAAAGAGGAAGAGAATTCAGTCAACAATCTAATGTATAGCATACAAAATTAAGAGGAAAAAAGTGGTGGATAGGGGAAGGCTCGCCGAGACTGTTGAAGGGGGTGACACTGACCAAGCAGCTCCTTTGTATAAGTATTTAACAATAAAAAGAAAATTTACAAAACTGAAAGATTTTCCCAAAAGTTCTCAAAAATTAAAACAATCTTGGGCAGAAGAAAAGGAGAGAAAGCTTTTCATACATGTGGCTTGTCATAGACAAAAACTTGTTTACATGGCACATGTCTGTATTTCCAGTAATTCTAGAAGTGAATGTACCTATAGATTTGGTGTCTGGTAAAAGCCATTTCTGATCCAAAGAGCACTGCCTCCTAGCTTTTTTTTGTCATATAGTGGATAGATCTCTTCTATGTCTCCTTTATAAATGCACTAATCATACTCAAGAAGGATCTACCCATATAACTTAATTACCTCCAAAAACCCTGCCTTCCAATAAGCAATTAAGACTTCAAAATATGAACTGGAGAGGGATACAAACATTTAATTTATAGCATTTGAAAATTAATTATGATGAAGTTTAAGTTACTAAAACCTGATGACATTTCAGATGTCCTAAAATGACAATTCAATAAAAGTCATAATGCCATGTGACATCTTCATACTGATGTTTACAAAAACAAACTTACTGCACTGACAAGAGTTTAAAATTTTAACAGTATAACTAGGTACAGTTTGTAATGCTTGATAGTGAGAATAAATTATTTTACTATCATATATATACTACACTGTACCATTATATGCTTTGAAATTATTTTATTTAATTAGTTCAGTCTTTCTATTATTTCTTTGGGTTTTTTGTCACACACATATATGGAAGAGAGACAGAGAGAGAGAGAGAAGAGAGACAGAGAGAGAGAGACAGAGAGAGACACACACACAGAGAGAGAGACACAGAGAGAGAGAGAGAGAGAGAGAGACAGACAGACAGACAGACAGACAGACAGACAGACAGACAGACCTCAAGAATATTTGCTTCATAGGCAGCAGATTTACTGTTTTGTGTGGGTGCCAGCACTAGGGGTAGAACTCAGGCTTTGAGCTCTCACTTTGTATTGCTCCTACTCACAAACACAAATTTTATTATATAGTAAAAAAAACCCAAATCTGCATCAGAATACCTGACCTTAAAATATATTACCAAGATATAATGATATGATACCCCAAGTCATGTGACAAATGTTATAAAACTGACATGTGTAGTCTATGGGAACGGCATGAACAACCAAAAATTAAATGCATAAATCTTTGGCCAATTGTTTATTAACAAAGGTGCCAGGAATATACACTAGAGAAATGTCTTCATTAAATGGTGTTGAGTAAACCAGATATTCACATGTAGAAGAATGAAATTAGGCTCTTACTCTCACCTATTACTCAAAATAGATCCAAAATGTAAGCATTAATGTTACAAATGTGAAACTATTAAAAGAAAACGTAGGGAATATACATCATGATTTTTGTATGTGCAGATTTATTCATAATATTTTAACATAAAATTTACAGCTTTTTTCATGATGTGAATTGGTTGTACATCTGTCTCTGCTTTTCCCAGAATACAGAAAAAATATACAAGGCTATGAGAACCTTTCCAATGTTAGAGTCTGTCTTTTTTTCCTAGTCCTTACCTCAGACGACATCCTCCTGGATCTCTACATCCAGAGTAGCTGGAATTACAGGTATGAACCATCATATTCAGCTGGATTTATTGAATTACTTTAGGAAATCCTTTCTATTGTTCTTTCGATTTTTTTTCTCATTTATATCCGTTGAATGATTTTCCCCACAGGCAGCAGGTTGACCATTTCTCTTGTGCCAGTACGAGAGATTGAACTCATGATCTTATGCCCTCACTTTTTTTTTTTTCTCAAGGCTGATATGTCTACGATACCTCCACTTAAGAATTTGGGAGACTGACTGGAGACAAGTGTCTCATAGGCTTTTCTGCTGGCTTACTTTGGAACCCGAATCCTCAGATCTCAGAATTCTGAGTAGCTAAGCAAGCCTGGGTGACCAGCAGCTTGCCAAGCAGTAGATTTCTCTATGATGCCTTGTTAAACCGCTTTTGTTACTTTCTAATTTTACTAATGATTGTGCTTTTTAGTTTTGTTATGGGGTCAAGAGGAGGGGATTGCACATCCCTCCAGGTGGGGATTCCACGTCCCACCAGAGTCCACCACACAGAGACAGTCTCATATAAAAAGGTGAATTTATTTGGGAAGTAGATGGTGAACTGACAGGCCAGGGACACAGTGCTGACTCGGGAGCTGACACTGTGACCCTGAGTGGCTCTCAAGCAGGGTTTTTAAGGGCAAACCCCATGCGGTCGAACCTGGTCACACAGGTGGTCAATGGGATAGTCACATACACAGAGGGACCATTACCAGCTCCGGCCACACGCAGGTAGCCAATAGGGTCACAGTCCAGTGTTTGAATTTACCTATCACCTTAGTTGGAATTGACGCGCAAATTGGAAAGGTCTCCACACAAAGCCGGGCCCCTCCCCACCCAAGAGGATATCCCTCCTCATGGGGGTGGGGAGAAGGTCAAGGTTGCCCCTCCCTAGAAGGGCAAACGTGGCTGGGCTGTACCACATATCCCTCCTCATTGGGGGTGGGGAGGTCAAGGTGGCTGGACTGTACCATTGTTAACCTTCCACAATGGGGTGGGGGAACTCTTAAGCATTCTGGATGGCGCCAGTCCCTGCTCCCCTCAACAGTTTATATATCCTATTATTAATTCTCTTGTTGGTTGCTTCTGAAGAGAGGGGTGTTTTCAGTTTATATGTTAGAGAAATTATGACATAGCATGTACAAACTTCATTTTCATTACTTGTAGATTTTTTAATTATCTAATGTTTGATGTTTTACTCAATTCATATTCTATAATTACTTATGCAGCTGAAAACATTGATCATATTTTAAAGTTTTGTACTATATTTTCTAACAAATAGATGCTCCATTATCTTCTTATCCTTTTCTTCTTTCTTTCCTTGTATTACTGAATAACGTTTGCATTGCTGCCAAAATATTTATTTGAATTATTTATATATTCAAAATGGATGGCCTAATTTAAATCTTATATTTTCCCAAATATAATGCTAATAAATACTTGACTTCCCCCACTTCATCTGGATCTATTTTTCTCTCAGGATTTTCATTGAAGGACTGAGCATTATTCATTTTGTCTGCTTTTCTGTAGCTTGAGAGCTTAAGTAGACTGAAAAATTAAGATGGTGTGGTAAACAACTTTAGTTCAAGAATACAGATTTTGTCTTATCTCATTTCAGTATTTACTCTCCAAAGCTCAAAAGCCCTGTGCAAATATTATACATGGGATGTAACATTAAACTCTAGACTACTCTAATACAAGGTTCTAGCATGGGAACTTCAGGATCAAATGTACACTCATTTAGCTATCTCCCTTTATTCATCTTCTCAGTAACAATTTTGTTCATTCACATCCAAAAATGTAAATGGAAAAGCTAAAACAATCCCATAAGTTTTGACTTAGTTATTATTAGAAAAGAAGTGTTTATGAGGGAGAATAATCCCTTTTGTAAATCCTATCCCTGACCTGGACAAAAGAATATTATTTCTAGATAATATGGTCCTATTTGCGTGTTTTTTTTTCTTTATGATCTGGTAAATACTCAAATATTGCTAGAATAGATTTCTTTTAATAATTGTGATCATTTTGTTTTCCATCCCTATCTTTCAACACATGAAGATGAAAATGCTGGGCCTTTGGAGTGATGCAGAAGGAAACAAAGAGAGTAATATTCATTGTCAAATGTTCTCAATTTGACCTGCTTATTTCCAGATTGAGGTTTACTATTGAGATTTTTTAGTATATTATTAATGTGACTATTGTTTCTCTATCAATAGCTACTGCAATATGAGGCAACTCTTTTTCTCAAATCATGTGGTTTATGACCTTAGAATTATGATTCTATTTTACTTTTTTTCAAATACCTTGTTTAGTTTTTCTAAAAAACTTACTGTATTTTTCTTTTGAGTTAGGGTATTTGTGTGGTTTGTAATGTAGTTTTCACTATGGAACATTTACTATATGGCACAAAGTAGGATCTCCTAAATGGCTAGAAATCAGTGACAGATTTAAGTCTAAGTTTTGTATGGCCTTTATCACAGAGAGCTAAGCCCATTGAATAGTGCAGTTTTCACAAAATATACTACATATATATATGTGTATATATATATATATATTTCTCCATATATTTTCTTTTGTCAGTCGTGGGGCTTGAACTTTGGGCATGAGCATTGTCCCTGAGCTCTTCAGCTCAATGCTACCACCCTATCCCTTGAAACACAGCGCCACTTCTGGTTTTCTGGTGATTAATTGATGATAAGAGTCCCACAGACTTTTGTGAGGGGACTGGCTTTGAATTGCAATCCTCAGATCTCAGCCTCTTGAGTAGCTATTATTGCAGGCATGAGCCACCATGCTAGGCTCTCCATATACTTTAATATCAGTAAAATGTATCTGAAAAATGCTCAGTAAATAATACCATAATTTTGGGATGAAAGTCAGGCATATAGAAGACATTCCATTTATATTTAAGGCATTGGCCCTCAGAGGAAAAATAGTATCATTACGGTAATAAAATGTATATATATATATATTTTTTTTTAACCAGATCCTGCTTCAGGTTTATTTGTAGAAATGAAACATGCCACCGTCCCCTACTGAAAATGGTGGCCAGGGAGCCTCAGCAGTACTCCTGTCCTCAAACAGGCAGACAGAGGTCTTCTTTATGGGGCCTTTACAGGGCCCTGGGTACCCTTAGGGGCTAGGGCCTGGGCCCTCTCAGAATTTGGAGCCTAGGCATCCTTAGGGGACTTCAGCCTGGGCATGATCTGGAGGGGCAGCTGGAGCCTGGTCCTTAACTAGAGCCTTAGCCTTGGCCTTAGCCAGGGCCTGGGCCCAGGCCTTGGGCATGATGGGCCTGCAACCCTTGGCAATGTAGGAATGGATGTGCTTCCCAAGCTTGGGGTAGGCGATGTAGGCAAGTCACTGGAGCTTGTGGGTGGCCTGCTCTGGGAGATAGTGTTTGTTGTTCACTACTTTGGGCTTACTAGGGTCTTGACAGCCTCAGCCTGAGTGCTCATGGCCTTGGCATTGTTGGCCTGCATCTTCTAAATGACCTTCTTGTTGAACCTCTTAGAAAAATGCATGTTCCTCAAGAACTTGGGATCCACCCCCTTCAGAGTCTTATGTCTTTGTGATCTGGGTTTCTTGATGCCATTTCTATGCCATTTCCAGGGCTGGTTGTGCGTAGTGAGGTTCTTGGACTTGGCTGTGTCTGAACTGCCAACCCACAGGAGCTGATGCAACTGGAATACATATAATTTTTTAAATTGTATGAAACTTATTTTAAAAAAGATTATCTGAAATTCTGAGAGAGTCAATAGAGAAGTGAAAGGAGGTTTAGAAAAGGACAGTAGAGAGATGAAAGCGACAAGGTTAATAGGAAGTATGTTTAAAATTGAAATGCTATTTATACGTGTGTGTATATGATATAATCTACCTAATTATTTATACAATTAATAAATATTGATAATTATAACAATTTTTTAAAGAATGGGAAATTATTTTGTTATGAAAAATGACAGATGATTTTTCTTTGTCCTTTCAAAACTTCCACTCTTTCCTGAATATATTTTTATTTTATTTATTGCAGTTATCCTACCAAAAATTACCTTATTTTTCTCAGGCTGATGCTCTACCACTTTGAGCCACAGTGACACTTCCGGTTTTCTGATGGTTAATTGGAAATAAGAGTCTCATGGACTTTCGTGCCTGGTCTAGTTTTGAATCATGCTCCTCAGATCTCAGCCTCTTAAGTAGCTAGGATCACAGGCATGAGCTACTGTCATCTGGCTGGATTAATTTTATAATCTGCAACATTCCCAATGTTTCAGATCAACTCAAGTAACTTGAGCGTGGAGTCTATGGGGTTCTTTAAATACAGGATAATTTAATCTGCAAAGAGGGATAGTTTTAATACATCTTTCCCTATTTGGATCCCCTTTATGTTTGCCTCTCATTTCTCTAAGTATTCAAATATTTAGGACTGGAGAGAGTGAACATCATTGCTTGTTATTGATTTTACAGGAAATGGCTTTAACTTTTGGCAAGAATATGAGTAAAATGAAAATGCATGCTATTTTGTCACTTTAATATACTAATGAGAAAGCTAATTACCTTGAAGAAGAGATATAAAAATTATATTTCAATCTCTTTGATATTGCATAAATGATTTCTCATCAATCACTGGAGCCTACTTTGTGAATATATTCTTTGTTATTCAGCACCATTTTATAATCTGAATTACACAAATCCATGGATTAGTATTTTGATCACAGCTATATTCTCAATATTCAAAATAATCCTTGGCACATAACCATACCTTAGCAGACACTTTCAATGAATTAGTAACAAAGTGAAGATGACACTAACTTATTGGATTTTCTTTAGGGACAAAAACATAAGAAGGGGTATCAATGTGTGAGAAGTAATGTGCCTACTACCTGGCAAATGTAATTGTAGCCCCTCTATACATTACCCTGACAATTAAAAAAGAAAAACTAAGTAAGAAATAAGACTGCTAATTCTGTGGTTGGTACTTAGTCATAATTTAAAGCATACCGGTTTCTTTCTGTTGATAATGAATAAAAATCTCTGTACATTCAAGTATTTTGCATTGGATTTTTATCTTATCTGTCACTGATCTTTTAAATTTTTCTTGTCAGAGTGGTATAAAGCTGAAGTCACAAGGTAGTTGTTACATTACATCTTGAACACTGTTACCCCTTTCCATGTTTTTCTCCAACTCTCCCTCCTCCCACCCCCTCTCTAGTTGTAAAGGTCACTCCCCATATTGTCTTGTGAATATGGCTGCTACATTGGTTCACCCTTTCTGCTTCGTTTTATCATCTTGTGTTTCCCCTTCCCTTTTCTAGTTCAAATAAACAAATTAATGTATATACAATACACTAGGTACCAAAGTTAGATACAGTAATAACAAGAGATAAGCCATACGGGGTAAAAGAGGAAATGACTTCACACAGTACATTGAAAACAACAACCACAAAGATAAACCTCTTGTTTCCATTTCCTGGATTTCATTTTCCTTAGCCTTATTCTATATGGCCATATGCACATAGCTTTTGAGCTATTGTATCACTGATTATTTTAAATGTAATATTTCCTAAAGAAATAATCATGGATAGACAATTTTCTCTTGACTTACAAAACTTATTTTTAGGACACCATAATGATATCAAATGATACAGAGTAAAGACTAGTTAAGGAAAAAATGGGAAACAAATAACAAAGGGTCTTCCTCTTATAAAACATTCCACTCATGCCCTCTTGACTCTCTATTTTGGCTATTAGGATAATCAGAGCAATCTCAAGACTTCATCTACAATTAATTTCCTTTCTTCCTATGTCATGACTTCTATTGCCTCATTTACTCACAAAGAAAAGTTTTATTTACCTGTCTAATTTCTTACAAACTGATGAAAATAACTTTTGGAAGAATGTGAATTGTAATCAGACTATTTATGCTAGTGTATTGAGTCTATGGTATGTCTAGCTGCCCTTCTTAACATAATATTTCTGGATCAATACAAAATGAAGAGTAGAAGAAGATGATCTAGCCCCATTGTGCAAGTGTAGATTTCACTTCCACTTTGAAGGAACATCCCATCTGAAGAAGTGACAATATGCAGAATAGATATTAACCTAAGAAAACCATTCAGTTTTAAATTTTGGTTTGAACTCAAGAGTTTGAACTTGGTAGTCAGGCTTTTCATCTCTTGAGTCACATTCTTAGCCCTGAGAATCACTTAATCTTTGAGTATTGGATCCAAGTTTCCACTTAGATGAAGGTACAATGATGTGTATGGAGGCAGAGGATATTTTGGGAATAGGCTTGTAGGCTGGACACCTCTAGGCTACCACAGTAGTAGTCAGCATAGTAACTGATATTAAAAATAAGTTGTAACATTACTATACCCAATTTACAGACAAAAACTTTGATAAGGTATGTTGATCTCCCAAGAGCCCTTAGCTAATATCTCTGTACAAAAATCATATTCAAACACAGGCAGTCTGGTTCCAGAATTTGTTTTCTGTACAACATATTATTTTCATATAACTACTGATGGTTGTGGAACAATCCAGGACAAATTACTCGTTACTTTTTGTGCGGATAGCAAAGCCTTCCAAAACAATATTACTATAGAATGTATTGAAACTCTGTTGGTGATATTTGAGATATTTTCAGATAACCCTGACAAACTTTTAAATGTCTAGACTATAGAGAAAAACTCATGAGTTCAGGTCCCACCTGATCCATTTCCAGGAAATGACCCATAATGAAGGCTACTACATTTACCAGTTTGACCTATGAAGAAAGATCTCCTCCCATGTTCCTGGCTCTTGCTAAATGATTTCTTTGAGCTAGCACTATAAGCTTTGTCTAAACATTAACACAATAAAATACATATATGTTTCAACCTAAAGAAATCCTTTGTGACATTTTATTCTCAGGGCGATTACCCAAAGTTTTAAAATATAATCATTTACTAGTAAGGTTCAGAGAGATAAGCTGTGTGCTACACACAGAAAACCACCCTGTGATGTGTAACTAAGACAGGAGTATGTGATTCCAGCTGGTAAAGGAATTTGGATCTAGGGGAAATTTTCTCAAGTGGTCAAAGGGGAAGAGTAAATACAATCTGTGTGTTAATTTCTGGAGATTGAATAATTGGGAACGTCATGTAAATTGTACCACTTTTGGGGATGTTTATATCATGATCATTTTCTTGCCAGTCACAGGGCTTGAACTAAGGGCTTGAGCGCTGTCCTTGGGCTTTCTCAAGGTTAGAGTTCTACCACTTGAACCACAGCACCATTTCCAGCTTTTTCTATGTATGTGGTACCAAGGAATTGAACCCGAGTCTTCGTGCATGCTAGGCAAGCACTCTACCACTAGGCCAAACTCCCAACCCCATGATCATTTCTTATTTCAAGTTAAATGTAATTGGCATAAGAGAAATTTTATGGAAAACAAGTTCATCTTTAAGTAGATGATCAGAAAATTGAATACTGAATGTGTACTTGCAGCCTATTGGTTACAGCTAATGTTTAGTGATGTACCAAGGAAGGTTAGCAAATAGAGCCTCCAAGTGGATGTTCATATACTCAGCAAAATAAGGATGCTTGTATTACTAAAAGGAAAAAAAGGAAGATGGATACTGAGAGAAACATACAGCAGTCTTTCTAAAAACACATTCCAGTTTGAGTGAGCCTGAATTAATTACTGAGGTCAGCAGCTACCGAAATTGTGATAAGTCCATCAGGTATATTTTGTTTTGCATTTTAAGGACAAAGGAATCTTCTGAGAAAAAGTTCACCCTAAAAGAGTGTTTGCAATAGAAACTACGGCAATAACATTGTCTCAACTGTGAGAACAAACGTTCTCATCCCTGTCTAATACACCACATTTTCGTATGTTAGAGAAATTATGACATAAAGAGGTATTTAAAGAAACCTTTAGTATCCTTATTTTTGTACATATAGTGAACTTTTGAAAAAAATGACAAATGTTTTTTCATGGAAAATTTTAGTATTATTTTTTCAAGGATATCAGTGATAGTACACGATAGCATGCACTTCTATCTTCTTACATAAGTTTTTCAGGTGCATGTTTAATGTACACTAACATAGGAAGTAGAGTTTTAAAGCTATCACCATCTATCGCATATCATCTGTGCACATATTTGAATATATCTACATATAGTTGTCTATTGTCTATCTACCTATAGAAAATATTTATTTTGGTCTTACCTGATAGGAACTCTGATCAAACTTGTATGCATTGTCTCACCTAATTCACACAAGAATTCTATGTTAGCACCTTTGATCGCTATTCAGAAACAGAGACCTATAAAATTGAAAGTAATTTTACCCAAATCAAAAGCTAGAAACTTTTAAATCCATGGTCCCTCTTACATGTGAAAACATTGTTTCACAAAATAATAAATTCTTAAAAATCAATACTGAACATGAAAAGACACTGATGTACTTATACTATAAACAAGGAAGATGAATGGAATGTCCTATTTTTGAAAAAAAATGTTATAGTGCAGTGCAGAAATACAAATAAACCAAAATATCTATGTAATGGTAACTATAATAAACTGATAGCATCAGTTTGCAGAGTATTATCTAAACATTTTTAGTTTAGTTAATTCCTAGATATTTTGTATATATTTTTGAGGATATTAAAAATGAAGTTGCTTTTCTGATTTCAAACCTACTCTTCTCATTTTTGGAATGTACAAAGGCTATTGATTTTTGTGGGTTGGTTTTATATATCACTGCTTTGCTGGAGTTTTGAATCAATTCAAGTAGCTTGGGTATTATCGCATAAGTAGTTCTATGGATTGAAACCTCTTAAATGATAAGCCAAAATAAATCCTTCTTCCCTTAACTTGTTTGTGAGGTATTTTGTCACAGCAATGCAAATATAACTTACAGGAGAAATAATAAATGTGATTATGGGACAATGATAACTTTCTTTAAATAAGGAGGGTACACAGACTGTGCCTTTACCTTGAAATAATTGAGAAAAAAGCTAGAAAACTGCATATTAAATAATTGAATGTTTGGGTTTAATATTTAATACGCAGAACAGTTGTGGATGATTGCAATAGCCAAGTTTGTTGAAACAAGGTGGAAGTTGCAAATCCCTACAGATAAGGTAATCAAAGAACCAAGAGTCCTGATATTAAATAGGCAGTACTTCAGAACAAAATCATTCAGGATGATATCAAGACAAAAGAATATAGTGATCCAGGTGTAAATGTAAGCACCAAATGTGGATAATGTCCATAAATTTATGAAGTAATAGCAAAGGAAATGAATGAAAATGATATACTTGAATGACATGCATCTAAAGCTAAGGGTTTTTTTTATTATTTCTTTTTTTTTCCTTTTATTTGAGGAGATGTACCGAGGGGTTGCAGTTATATTCATCAGGTAGTGAGTACACTACTTCTTCAACATTGTTACCCCTTCCCATGTTTTTCTTCCACTTTCCCTCTGCCACATCCTTCCACTTATAAGTATGGAGAAGCAAATGAATAATAATAAATTATAAATAAATAAATAATAATAATACTGCCAAATTCCTCTATGAAGTTTTTCAGGAAGATGCATTAGAAATACCATACATATCAGTTCATCTGGTAACCTTTGTTCTTTTCTGACTTGCTATAATTGCCCTCGTATATTTCAAGGCTAGAAATTCTGGGATACACTTATTTGATTTCTGACAGAGTCACAATGGTAATCACTAATTTATGAGTGTGTATATGAACATAGATGAAACCAAATAAAGCCAAATTGGAACTACCCTCCAAAATAGAAACCTGCAGAGCCTCAGCTCTGTGTAGATTCTTGGGGGTATCCCATATCTTCAGAAACAAAGTCTATATTAGTTTCAAGAAATGATATTGGTACTTTTTCCTATTCCCCATTGGAATAGCAAACTCCAAGTGGACAACTACTAACTAACTGGTAGCTTGTCTGGGCTATGCCTACTGATTTTGATTCTAAATTTGCATAGTATTATTGACACAAAATAAAGATGTCGGCTAAGAGGAAATGAAAGTCTTAACTAGCTTAACTTCAGAGGAAAACACCCATCAGCTTGTAGCATACTGCAGCTGGCATTACTGACAGCTGGAATGACAAGAAAAAGATGAACACAAATTAGTAGTAATTTCCTGTGTTTGAAGGTCTTGTACCATATATTACTACACATTGTAAACAACAAAAGACTAAGTCGACAGTCTTGAACATAAGGACCCAGAGAGGAGACAGATATGTAGAAATCATCATCAAAAGCAATGTGTAGCAAGCACTCTAATTAAATTACTGTAACATGCTGAAGTGGATGGGCTAGATACTATCTAGAAGAAAATAGGGTTATCCAAAACAGGTGGGAATTAACCTGAGCCAGGAAGAATGGATTGCATTGCATAAACACAGATGATGTATAAACAACAGTAGGAAAATATGAATACAGGCATGACAATAAAAATACAAAAATGTAGTATAAAATGAGACATCAAAATAAGAAGTATGACTAATAGATATTTATGAATCACTTATTGTATGCCATCAAACTTGGGGACTTTTATATGTACTAATTAATTCCCACAATTATCAACCCAGATACCCCTCAGTGGATTAATGGATCAAGAAAATGTGGTAAAAATACACAATGGAATTCTACTCTTCCATCGGTAAGAATAATATTGCTCTACTTTAAAAAAAGAACGATTTGAGAAAAATATATTAAGCAAAGTTAGCCCGACTCAAACATAGGTTGCATGCATGATTTCTCTCATTTGTAGTAATTAGAATGTGCCTATAAATCACCAAAATAAACAAAATTGGTGGTAAAAGAGAAAAGATTACACTTAGACATGATAAATTAAACAGAATATTCTTAGGAGAGGATCAAAAAGTTCGATAGCTATTTCATATGATCATATAAAATGATGTTCATCGAAGCAAACTCGAAGAAATGGAAACAAGATTTTTTTTTTTTTGCCAGTCCTGGGCTTGAGCTCAGGGCCTGAACACTGTCCTTGGACTTTCTCAAGGCTAGAGCTCTACCACTTGAGCCTCAGCACCACTTCTGGCTTTTTTCTATGTATGTGGTACCGAGGAATTGAACCCGGGTCTTCATGCATGCTAGGCAAGCACTTTAACCACTAGGCCAAACTCCCGGCCCCGGAAACAAGATTTTTCTTATTTTATTTTTTGTGATGTTTTTTGTGCCTAACTCCCCTTTTCACTTTTTTTTTTGCCAGTCCTGGGGCTTGAACTCATGGCCAATGCACTGTCCTTGGGCTTTTTATTTTCTTTTAAGGCTAGCACTCTGCCACTTGAGCCACACCACTATTTCTGGCTTTTTCTGCGTATGTGGTACTAAGGAATCAAACCCAGGTCTTCGTGCATGCCAGGCAAGCACTCTACCACTAGGCCAAACTCCTGGCCAAGTCACTGTTTTCTGATTTCTGTACCTTTTGTCTTGGGTGTAAGTTTATCTGCTTGGGGAAGGTAAGGGGAAACACAGAAATATTGGGACAAAGAGTAAACTAATTCACCAGTGATACTATACTATGTAGGAAATGAACTGTACAACTTGAAGTGACGGGATTCTGATGGGAGAAACATGGGAGAAAATGATGGAAAAGGTGACACTTTCCAAAAAGAAATATACTCATTACCTGCTCTTTGTAACAGCAACCTTTCTGTACATCACCTTTACAATAAAAGTATATTAAAAATAGGAACAGCTATGAAAAACTTTGAAAGGGACCTGAATGATTTAACTTTTATTCTACAAGTTACAAGGACTGATTCAGGATAAAACATTTTAAAAGAGAATAGTATAAAGTAAAAGGAAAAAAAACATAACTATATATGTACCAAACATATCCAAACAAGTACAAACTTTATGCAGAGTATTAGACTAGTTCTGGGAGGCCTATAGAGATAAAGCCCCTAGACTCTAAGCAGTAAGCTTAATATGATCTTAATCCTAATCCACAAAAACCCAGCAAAGTGGTAGGAATGTAAAATTATGCAAATACTTTAAGAGAGAGTTTATGGTCTTCTTTCTTTCTTTCTTTCTTTCTTTCTTTCTTTCTTTCTTTCTTTCTTTCTTTCTTTCTTTCTTTCTTTGCCAATCGTGGAGCTTGGACTCAGGGCCTGAGCACTGTCCCTGGGCTTTCTCAACATCATTTCCAGTTTTTTTTTTTCTGTGTATGTGGTACCGAGGAATCAAACCTGGGTTTTCGTGCATGCTAGGCAAGCACTCTGCCACTAGGCCAAACTCCTGGCTCTATAGTCTTCCTAAAAAGTAAAAAAGAAATATGTGACTCAGAAACACTGGGTCTAAGTTTTTAACGGAGATAACTAGCTAGGCACGGTGGCCTCCCCGTGGTACAGCATTCAGGAGTGTTGGGTTTTGATGGCTGTAACTACAGTTACAGGTGTGACATCTGAGAATTGCAAAATGATGCTAGCTCAGAAAAGATTCTGAAAGATATAGTCCAAAGCCTATATCTTAATTATAACAGCTATATTCAAAATCAGTATACCGCAGAAAACACATGATTAAGTAAAAAGCAAATCCACATTCTGTATGGTTATAGTTACCTGATGCTCTATAATAAACAAAACAATAGTGATAAAAACAGATCAGAAGCTTCCAGAAGTGATAGAGTCTTGAACCACAAAGGGGTAGTCCAAAGTAATAATTGGAGATATTGAATCTCTATTGTATCATAACTATTATAGATGCCTCATAAATCTGTTCAAATGTATAAACTCATAGAAGGACATACCTTTAAAAATCAAGTTTTAGAAAAGGTAAATTATTGTTTTATAATATGGACGTGTAATTTTGACATGGAATTGTAATTCTGGCAATTTTCTTCCATTTTCAGAAGTCCAGGTAAACAATACAAATAAATGTTACAGAAAAGTGGCATACTAATATTATTTTGTCCTTTTAAAGAGTTAGTACACTAATCATTTTAAGGCAAATATTGTCCATTATCTTCCTGAAAGCAAGTTAACTGAAGGTGTGCCATCTTGTTGGAGTATTGGCTAAGATTGTGAGTAAATGATTGATGTTGGTGTTTGCAAATTTGTGGAATTCTGATTTGGAGTGCTGCAGAAGTTTTCTCTGAGCTCAAGCTTACTTGGCACTTGTGTCAGTGATTTAGAAAATAAGACATTGAGTAGGATGGGGAATTTAGCTCCATGGAATAGTGTTTGCCTAGAAAATACTGACTGCTGAAGTTTATGGATGATAAAATGGATGGGATAATCAACATTTTAAATACGTGCAGTTGTGGACCCTAGAATGTGCATCTCTAATAAATGCTCACACATGCTTTTAGTTTTCTTTGTATAAGAGCTTATTAAAAGTTGACTGATTAATATTAACTGAGGCAAGGAAGGAGGAAGGTAAGAACAATGAACTTGTAGATAAATTTTCTGGGCTCCTGTCCTGACATTTTATAATTCCCTTTCTAGATTTTTATTCAGACTTTTCTCATCTCCCCAGTCTGTACAATGGTGAACATTCTTCGTACTTATTTTAACATCAATGGAACTTTAGCCAGGTATTAGTAAGGTTCATGCCTATAATCCTAACTACTCAGGAGACAAAATGTCATGGTTCAAAAAAAAAGTCTAGGAAAAGTATTTGAGGTGCTTATCTCCCATTAGCCAGCAAAAAATCTAGTAGTGAATTTGTGATAAGGGCAGAGCCCCCTCACCAAACACATTTACACACTAAATCAGTGGAACTTTTTGTTTGATCACACAAAGCCCTAAATTTGAATAAAAAGCAGAACTTTTATCCGTGTATGTGTCAGTGGAGTGGCTACCACTCATTACTCAAAGCCTTAAAGACTCCAAGACTCCATTGTGAGATTTGAAAGTTGCTTTTCTACCATCTCTCAGTCTCATAGATTTAATGACCAAATTAGTTTGGTTTCTGTAATCTAAGATAACCATTCCTGCCTCCAGAATATATCCCACCCAGTTATTTCACTCCATCCTAATCATGAAACTAGCAGGTTGGAGCTGTGCCCTTATCAGGTCCCAGAATAAGGCTTTCTCTTCTCACCCTCCCCAGGATACCTATCCCTTGTTGGTTTCTGGGGATTGCTACAGTCCCAATGTTCAATACAGAATGGAGGCTGGTTTTAGAGCACCTCCCTCAACTTTCTTCATCTTGTATCTCCAACTGTTTTTCAAGTCTATCATATCACTCTCCTGCTTCAAATTATTTCTCATGAAAGGCAGACAAAGAGCCCTTGATAATGAATCCATGTTTATTTCTGAAGTCTTATCTCCTGTCTTTTCTGTGGCATCAGATTTTGTTGCTGTTTAAGAACTGGCTGTACAGGAGTTCATCTATTTAATCTTCACATAATCCTATAAAGAGTTGCTTTGTATCTTTTAATTGTCCCTTGAGCCTCAGCAAGTAAAATAACAGTTATGGGCACTTTGAAGTTAGAGATACCCTGGGAATGACAACAAAACCCATCTTTTATGGAGGCTCTCTTCATATGCTAACCAATTTCTTGCTCATTGCTATGTTTAATTCTAACATTATCCTGTCAGGTAAGCAATATTACAACAAGTACATCTGTTTTGCAGGTGAGAAAACCTAGGCTCAGAGCAGTTAAAACATTGTGATGCAAACACAGACCTTAAGATTATGGGTCTGTGTTCTAGTGGTCATAGAGGCAGTATTTTTAACTTCATAATACATAGCAGTAGCTGCAAACCACACTGCTACTTCAGTGAATTAGGCACAAACTCCTGGAGGGAGTCTAGAATGTGTATTCACATAGCCCTATTCCTTTTCATTGGCAAAATTCTGCTCAGTATCTACAAATCTTCAAATGGACAGTACAGGAGAGGAAAAAGGGAATGGGTAGTAATAGGACTCTCGAATGAACAGTTCTTGGGCAGAGTGATAAGTCAAATCAGACCTTCATCTCTGAAATTAGAGGGTATTGAAGTCTTCAGAGAGTAATGCAAATAAAAACACCCAAAACCTTCCACTCAGGTTCAGATTTAGGAAACCTATATATTCACAAAGTGGTTTGGATGAGATTTTTCTGGGCTGCTTTGTGCTGAGAGACATGTTAGGCCAAATAGAATTTCATTTCTCTCCTAACTTTGATGGGCGTTGTCCCTGAGCTCTTCAGCTCAAGGCTATTGCTCTGCTACTTGAGGCCCAGGGCCACTTCCAAATATCTGGTGGACTTTCATGCCCAGTTTGGCTTTGAACTGTGATCCTCAGATCTCAGCCTCCTGTGTAGCTAGGATTACAGGCATGAGCCACCAGCACAAGGCTGCCTACTGCTTTTTATATGTAGAAATATGTAACGTGGAATATAAAATCATAATAAAAACAGAAAGAGGATGGAAAATGGCATTGCTAATAGGAATGATTGGTACAGATAACTGCATAGGAGCTCTTACATTACTCTGGAACTTACAATTAGGATTGAAAATTGGGTTAGTATAGAAAAGGAAAATGATACTCTGAGCAAGAGAGCTTGGAGTAGCAATGCCTCTTTGACAGATATACCTATGGTTTTATGTGAGGTAGAGTGTGGTCAAGAGGCTGAGATAAGAAACATCGTAGATTTCCTTGAAGCAAATAAACAGAGATAACTTTGGTAGAGGAGGGACAAAATAAAAATTTCACTGGAAACAACATGAGAGAATTTAGAATTGAGAGATTAATGGGACTTTTTGTTAATTTTTGACGCATGGGAACAAAAATGGTGATGAAAGGAAAATATCATCTACTGTTTTTCAATGAGATAACATGTCAGTTTGTGAGTTGAAGACTCATTTGTTCTTTCCTTGAGATCTGACATCATTTTATCTGTATTAAAGTTTTGTCTCACTATATTTTTTCAGTTTTGTTTATTGTATCATAATAACTTCCAAGGAAGAAGTAAAACTGTGTTTTTCCCTCTCTCAATACTAGTGCTTGAGTTAAGAGTCTGGTCACTGTCTATTAGTTTTATTTCTGCCTCAAATTCACTTGGGGCACAAGTTCACTTCTGGGTTTTTAGTGATTAATTGGAAATAAGATTATCATAGGATCCAGGCTGGCTTCAAACTGAGATCCTCAGATCTCAGCCTTCTAAGTAGCTAGGATTAAAGATGTGAGGCACTGGTTTCCAATGTGTGAAATTTTCTCATTTCCTTTGGTCATTGCTGTGACTAGTACAGTACATATTATAAAGAAGGCATGACCCTCAGTAAATGAATGGATCAAGAAGATGTGGTATATAAACACAATGAAGTTCTATGATTCCATCATAGAACCAATTCATTAGTAAGTGGGATGACTTGGAAAAATGTATTAAGAGAAGTAAGCCAGACCCAAAGAAAAGTAGGTTGCATGATTTCTCCTTATTTTTAAGAACTAGATAGAATATGTCCAAGATATTTTTAATGGGGGATGCCAATAGCCCAAATGCTTAGTGCATAGCACCATATACAATGAAGTGTATCATCATGAATTCCAGCATATGGAAAGAAGAGGTTATTATTATGTCCTGTATGTAGAGTTTTTTCCCCTTTTTTGTATCTCTTAGTTTTCTGTACCTTGTGTTTTTATATAAGATTATTCGATATGTGTAAGGGAAAGGGAATCACAGAAACAAAAAGACAACGGATGAATCAGTGAAACATTGATACTATGTTGGATATTAACCTTGAGGCGGCGGGGGGCGGGTTAGGGAGAATAGGTAGGGGTAAGCTGGAGTAAATGAATGATGGAGTAACAATGAATAGAACAAATATATACTTATTGCCTTGACTATGTAACTGTAGACTCCTTGCCCATCACCTTTCTCAATGAAAATAAAGATTTAAAAGAAGGAAGTGCTCATTGAAATATTACAACCATAAAATATGTTGAGGCATTAGTAAGGACATACGGTACATCCAAAGTACTTGTGAATTCTTTGTAAATTTCTCAACTTCCCCAGTTATCACTGAACTTTCTTTCTTTTTACATTTGTTCACTCACTCATAAATTCACTTTGTAAGTAAAATTATTACACACATTGTGCCAGTCACTGACTTAGGATCTAGACTTGAGTACCATGTAATAAGAAGAATGTGACTTATAATGCTTATGTCCTAGGGAAGTAGAAAATTTTCTATAAAGTAAAATAAAGCAAGGTAAAAGTATAAAGAGTGACTAGGATGTTAGATTTGGGGCTGGAGAGAGAGGAAAGCTTCATTGAGTTGACATTTGAGCAAAGAAGAGTAAAAGAATCATTACATACATTGATTCTTTTGGGGTAGAATTATTAGGTTGGAAGTTAGAAATGATGATGGGAAAACGAATTTATAAACAGGATAAAAACACAGAAGTGGTGCTGTGGTAGAATGTAAGTCTTGAGCTGAAGAGTTCAGGGACAGGGCCAAGGACCAGAGTTCAAGGCCCATAAGCAACAAAAAAAAATTTTTTTAGCTGGGCATGATTGGCTCATGCCTGTTATCCTAGCTACTCAGGAGGCTGAGATCTGAGGATCACGGTTCAAAGCCAGCCCAGTACAAAAGTCTGTGAGACACTTACCTCCAAATAACCAGTAGAAAACCAGTAATGGCGCTGTGGCTCAAAGTGGTAGAGCACTAGCCTTGAGCTGAAGAGCTCGAGGACAGCACCTGGGCCAGAGTTCAAGCCCCATACCCACAGAAAGAGAGAAAGAAAGAAAGAAAGAAAGAAAGAAAGAAAGAAAGAAAGAAAGAAAGAAAGAAAGAAAGAGAAAATGATTAACTTAATTCTTGTTACATAAGGATTTTTTTTAAGGGAAGCTGCAGCAGTCCAGGTAAAACTATAGCAAATCCAGGAAAAACCTATATCCATATCACAGAATGAGAGACTTGACTATATTCTGCCTTTGGACTGATCTTTTATTCCATGGGTCATGATGTTGTCTCCTCAAAAAACTTTAAGAACCTGAAGGGGAATGATGATTGCAATTATTTTCTTGTTGAGTATATGGTAATGTCCTCACCTAATTGGGCATGTGTACTCCAGATGCCAATAATTTTATCTTTTTTGTCCGCATGCATATTGTAAGCTTCTACAATAGTGCCTGGTACATAATAGGAGTAGAATATATAATTTATAATTATATTAACCCACCTCTTCAAAGGCAAGTTTAGCTACTGATACCTCTGTCTTCTAACAAAGCTTACCATAGCATCTGACACAAAGCAAGTTTAGTTTATATAAGTTCTTTCTCTCCATTCTGCTTTCATTTCTTTTAGTTGATCATCTTATTCTTGCTTTGTTGAAAAATTGTCAGTTGGAGAAAGCCCATCTGTATAGAGCTTTGCCCTTGAATCAGACATTGCAGCATTCATTCTTACTAAGAGCTATCTACCTCCCATCTGAAACTGTGTTTTGTGACTTAATGTAAGCTCTAATACACTACTTCATAATAGAAGTTATTGCAGTAAAGTAAGGAGATGAAACCCTGTTCATACTATACAGAATTCATACAGGAATGACATCCATCAAAAAGTAGTTCTTCTCTTGTTGACCTTCAGCTCTGACAGCTGTTGATTTCATTTCTGAAAATTAGATTCAGTAACAGAGAAACCTTCAAGAGGTTTTGTGATACTTTCTAGGTTGGTGTAAAAACATTGGAGGATTTAATTCTGATTATTCTCATGATCATGTTCTTGTATCTTCTCAGATTACATGTAGGAAATAAAAGCACAGAGGAAGAATGGCACTGCTCTGTGTCACAGTAACAGGCAATGACAGAGCTGTAATCAGCACCTGGGGTTTCTATAATGTTACCTCCATTAATAACACATTTTAATTTTCTTTTTGTATCATTTCTAGGGCTCCTAGAGCTGTCCCTGAACTTCTTTTTAATAATAATAAAGAAATACTAGATTGCAAAAATATGATTATAAAACCACATAAAATATAAATTATTCTAGGCCTATTGGATAAACTCAGATTTCGTTTTAAGTTATATACCTTTATACCTCTCTGGATTTCTTAAAGGGATGCCCTATGTCTGATGAATTTCTGTATTTTCATTAGGTATTACTTTTTTGTTGAATGAATATTCAAGTAACCAAATTAGAGTAAATGAGTTTTTTTCTAGAAACTAAAGTATTTTCTTAACCTATTTGAGAATTCCATAAATGCAATACCAAAGCCATGATTACTCTAGAATCAGTGTTATCTTGAAGGCCTTTTCCTTCATATTTCATTAAACTTGGAAGAAGTTTCACAAAGGGGCATGCTCAGGGAGCATTCTGCCTTGGGCAGTATGCCTCAAGGCTTCAAAGGGCCAAGAACTAGAAATTGGCCACTGTTCCTTGTCATAGCTCAGTTCAAGAACATTCCTGTTAGTCTTTGAAGAGTAGTGATTGGCAAATGACCTGATTTTTCTTTTTTAAAAAACGGGGGTAAATGTTAGATCCTGGAAACAGGGAAATAGGAAGCTTGATGCAAATCAAAATTGTAGAAGAGAAGATTAATCAGTCTGTGGAGGCCTAGAAAAGAAATAAAGGATCATGAAAAATCATTTTGAGACCATATAAAATTATTTCAAACCTGTTTCAATTTTATTTTATTATAGGATTTCTATGCTTGTATATCAGAGAACTGCAATTTTAATTTTCAAAAAAATATATCCTGTAAGATTTTTCAATGAGTCAGATGTTGAAATATAAACAAAATGAAAGTATTATTCAGTGAATTTGTAAAGTAGAATGCTATCCAAGCATTAGTACAGAGTGTGAATTCTGTTCAAAATGTAAGGATTGACTAAACCATGTCCTCTTTAACATTTTTTAAAACAAAGACAAAGTAAGCAACGGAAGCAATGTACATCAGTTTTTCAGGTTATCCAAAGTTAATGACATAAATGAAAACATTATGATTTCAAAATGTTTTCAACACTTGGAATGCTAGCCTACTGAAAATTGGTAAAGACCGTCACATAACAACAGAGCCCACCTGTGCACAGTTAAGGAAACTGAGGGCAAAATGGAAGTCAGGAATTGCTAGGGTTAAATTGAATTTAGTAGGGAATTTGAGATTGAATTTTGCGTAATCAATATTCCATACAAATTTTATCATCTCGACCATTATCCTAATTCTATTTTACTCTGTAGTGGACAGTGTTTGTCTGCCATATATCTTTCCCACAGTATTCAATGCATTTTGTTTGTTTATAATTATTCTATTTAAAAGTAAGCTATTATTAATTGGAACATATTTTACGTATTGTTCTATGCTGTAATTTGTTGACTTGACAATGTATCTTAAAGTTTGTCTTATGTTAGTACAAGAAAATCTGGTTCATTTTTTACAAAAGGTTTGTGATAATTTCTAGAATATTTCCTGGTTTATTAACCTTACCCCTATAAATAATAAACAATAAAATAATAAACTGGAAGTTGAGCATGGCTCCAGTAGAAGAGAACTTGCTTGGAAGAAACAAAGCACCAAAACAAAAGCAGTTCAGAGGCAGTGACATGGCCCTGAGTTCAATCACAAGGACCAGCAAAAAAAAAGTAGTTATTATTGACACATAGCAACCTAGTTATTCTTGGCTAGCATATGTAATCAGTGGTAAATAATGAAAAACATCTTTGCTGGTGATTTTATCAAAATAATCTTTAAACTAAATATAAGTGATATGACTAGGAAGAAGGAAAAATGACACTTAAGAAATGGTCTAGGACTCTCCTCAATTGCATTCAACACCAAATTTCTTTACTGCAATACAGTAATACATCCTAGCATTAAGTGTTAGGCATGTTGCAATTTAAACAAACAATATCTCCGACATTTTTTTTTGTCAGTCGTGGGGCTTGAACTATGGGCCTGGTTGCTCTCCCTGAGTTGTTCAGCTCAAGGCTATTTTGCGCATTGATTCAGAAAATACGGTAAAGAAAAAAATTTGTTTGTAATAATAATTGTATGTGTAATAACTTCCTTACTATTCCTAGTCATATCAATATAAATTCCAAGTCCTTTGGCATGATAAACAGTGGCAATCATTTTATTATGTGTTTAAATTTCAGAAATTAACTCTCATAGTAAAAATGACTATTGTCCCTCTTCCTCAAAAAATAAAATACTGTTTTATAAGAAAAAATAGTAATAAAAGTCATAGAATATTGGGCAGAAAACTAATAGCCAATATAATACAGAATGCAAGAAGGCCACAGCAAACATCATATTGAAATGGCAAAATCCTGAAAACATGTTCCTTAAGACCCATAACAAGATAAGGGTGTCTATACTTACCATCTCTAGCCAAAAATTTGATGGACGCCCTAGGTATCTGAAATAGACAAGAAAATAAGTAAAAGGCATTCAAATAGAAAATTAAGAAAGTAAATGCAGAGAGTAGTAGTATCACCAGTATGTATAATTCATGTAAATTTGTCTTTGCACGCTACATTCTTTTATATGAGAAGTCCTAAATGCCATACCCAAAAGCTATTACAATTAATAGATTTAGTAAATTCGTAATATACAAAATCAAAGTACAAAAATCATCCAATCTTTTGGGACAGGGAGTTTGGCCTAGTGGTAGAGTGCTTGGCTAGCATGCACCAAGACCCAGGTTCGATGCCTCGGTACCACTTATATAGAAAAAAGCCAGAAGTGGTGCTGTGGTTCAAGTGGCAGAGTGCTAGCCTAGAGAAAAAAGCACAAGGACAGTGCTCAGGCCCTAAGTTCAAGCCCCAGGACTGGAAAAAAATCATTCATTCTTTTGTACAATGACAATAAAATATTCAAAAACTTAATTATTCTATCAGTTATAATTAGTTATAATACAGTTACAACCACTGTAAAATACTTGCAAATAAATTTAATTCAGAAGATGTAAGATCTATACAGAAAACTATACAACATTGGTGAAAACTCATCATAGACATCATAAGCACATAAAAAGATATATGTTCATCAGTTGTAAAACCTTAATATTTAAGATGTACATAATACCCAAAACAGTCTACATAATGCGTTTCTTATCACAACTCCAATGGGTGTTTTCCACAGAAGTAAAATGTGCAATATCAAAATTGATAAGGAATTTTAAAGTAAAGTTGCCCAATATCCAAAACAAATATGAGAGAGGACAAAATGTGAAGCTATCATACTTGCATTTCAAACTGCATTATAGACACATCAAGTAGAAATAGTGTATTACAGGCATAAAAAGACATATGGACCAGTAGATCCCTACATCAACAAATATTCATGGAGTCAGTCTTTCACATTCATTGTACCAGGGTTTGAACTCAGGACAAGGGCTAACTAGGAAGTACTCAGCCACTTGATCCTCATTTTTGTCCTTTTTGCCTTATTTATTTTTGTACAATCCAGCCCCAGATCATGATTCTCATATATATGCATCCTGTATAGTCAGAATTAATGATATGTACCATCAGATCTGCCTTATTTGCTGAGATGGAGACCTGCTAACTTATTGCTAGCAATGACTTTCAATCACAAATTTCCTGATCTCTTCCCACGTACGTGAGACATGTGTTCCTGTGCATAGGATTAATTAATTAATCTTTACCAGGGCACCAATAATCTGGAAGTTTAACAAAATAAACACCTGGAAGCAGGTACTTTAGAGGAGTCTGGTGGGGTCAAGGAAAAAGGGGTAGATGAATGAAGAGGAGAAGGAAAATTCAGCCAAGAATAGCGTCCATCCTACAAAATTAAGAAGAGTGAAGGAAAGTGTGTGTAGGGTAGGGATGGGTGAGAATTTAAAGGGGTGACATTGATCAAGATGTATTGTATTCATAAACTGCTTCAGTGAATGGAAACTCCTTTGCACAACTACTTAAAGATAATTTATAAAATAAAATAAAATTTTCTAGAACTATTCTATCTTTAGAATATAAAGACAGAATATTCAGAAACAGCAGTTACATGGAATCAGCAGTCTATTTTGGAGGATAGACACTAGAAATTAAATCTAAATAAACTCAGCTTCCCCCCTCAAAAAAAAAAAGAAGTGATGAGTGTGCCTATTGTAGTTGCTTTATATTGGGAGTGCAATTCGAAAATTGTTGGCTTATACTGCAAATGTTATTTTCCCAAAATATGACACTTGAAAAGATGATTGTCTTCCTTTTCTTCATCAAAATTATCCTTATTATCCTCTTTAACTCTGTTTTTACCTTTTCAATGTTACTAAATTTTATTTTATTTATTTTTTGTCTGTCTTGGCACTGGAACTCTGGGCCTGGGTGCTGTCCCTGAGCTCTTCATCTCAAGGCTAATACTCTACCCCTTGAGCTACAGCACGACTTCTGGTTTTCTGGTGGTTAACTGGAGATAAGAGTCTCACGTTCTTTAGTGTCCATCCTGACTTTGAACTGCAATCCTTAGCTCTCAGCCTCCTGAGCAGCTAGGATTACAGGCGTGAGCCACCGAGCCCAACTTAAATTCTGTTTTACTTTGTTGTAAAGAGAATTTAGTTACATTAAGTAAGATCATGAGTACATTTCTATTTGCACAGTATTACCCGCTCCCTCATTTTCTCTCCATTTCTCACACCTCCACTCCCCTCCTTCCCCCAAGTTGGAAAGTTCATTTCTAACATAGTGTCTTGTGAGTATTGCTGTTGAATTGGTTAACCTTCTATCCTTTGTCTTGCCATTTTGTGATTTCCCCTTCCCTTCCCCAAATCACATAAACGTATATACAAGACACAGGGTACCTAAATTAAAAAAAAAAGCAGTAACAACAGGGGAAAAACCAAAAGAAACAAATGAAAAAATAAGAAAAGAAAGAAAGAACTTAGTTAATGCATACCACCATTGTTCCTAGTCAAGAATCTCATCATTATCAGCCTCTCTGTTTGGGTTCTTCAGTTTATCTTTGATACTGTGACCATGTCTTTTATTCTTAACCAGGATTCCGAAAGCTGTTCATTATTACTCTTATGATAAAACTCAAAATGTGGAATATGATGTTTAAGGGCCTTCCTGAACTGGGGCTAGTGAAGGAATTGCAATTTTTGAAAGCTCAAATAACTTGTTAATTCTCAGAAGTTATAAACCTATCATTTATTCAGGAGGTTTCCTGATATTCCTACCTATCCCCAACATTTAAAAATCAGAGTGCATTTAATCTGCAAGTTTTTGTACTTAGTGCACTTGCTATTACTTAGTCAATATCTATATTCTTTGATAAATTCAAAGTTCCATTAAGCTAGAGACTAAGTCTGTCTTCTTACTTTATTCCTGTTTAGGTCAGTGCATTGTTCTATAACGCTTATTTGTTTTATGAATCAATAAAAACATAGTTTATATCTTTTAAATAATCTGAGATAACTAATATCCCATGTATTAGCTGGAAAGTTATCATTAGAATAAATAACTCATTAATTAAGGAATTTATAGTTCACACTTGCCCCATGTGCTTTTCAAGCTTTTTTTCCCCTTAAGTACCATTAAGATCTAGTATTATTCTGTTTAAACTCCAAATGCTATTCACAGTTTTCAGATAAAATCTAAAGGATATAAATCTATATTTCTGTTTACAAAAATCAAATGCTTAATTTCAACCCCAGGACTCCTTAACATCTATGCCATAATGGGATTTCACATCTACTAAGATATTGGCTACATATCTTAGATAGATACAGTTTTGGAGGAACTTGTCTTGGGGTTCAGACAATATCTTCTCTTCAACTTACTGTCCTAATGTATTATTTCCTATAGTTCATAATATGAAAAAGATTGTGAAGGATTTCATACTATAAGAAGTCAAATATTATACCTCAACTTTTTTAGTTAGCAAACTGTACATCCTTTGCTTGCATATTTTTTCTTTTTTGTGGGTCATGGGACTTGAAATCTGGGCCAGGGCGCTATCCCTGACCTCTTCAGCTCAAGTCTACCATCCTATCAGCCTCACTTCTCTTTTTTTTGCCAGTCCTGGGCTTGGGATCAGGGTTTGAGCACTGTCCTTGGACTTTCTCAAGGCTAGTATTCTACCACTTGAGCCTCAGCACCACTTCCAGCTTTTTGTTATGTATGTGGGGTGCCAAGGAATCGAACCCGGGTCTTCGTGCATGCTAGGCAAGCACGCTACCACTAGGCCAAACTCCCGGCCCCCTCATTTTTTTTTAATTGTATTTTATTTTCGGGATAAAGTGTGGAGCAGTTACAGTTATAATCGTCAGGTAGTGGGTACAATACTTCTTGATCCTTGATACCCCTTCTCATGTTTTTGTCCCCCTTTCCTTTCCCCTGCCCCTCCAAGTCTCTTGTTTTCCTCCTTCTCTTCCTTATTTCAAATAAACAAATAAGTGTATATACAGTATATCAAGTAACAAAGTCAGATACAGTAACCACAGATCATCAATAAGAAGAAAAAAAGATAAAAGAAATAAATTCACATAGCATATTAAGAACAACAATCACAAACGTAAACCACTTGTTTCCATAACCTAGAGTTCAATTCATTGATCTCATTCTTTATGACCATATGGAAATAGCTTTTGAGCTATTGTGATCCTCTGCTAGGAGAATCCCACTTCCTGTTTTCTATAGATTATATGGAGATAAGAGTCTCACATTCTTTAGTGCCTGGGCTGGCTTTGATCAGTAGTCATCAGATCTCAGCTCCTGAGTAGCTAGGATTACGGGTGTGAGCCATTGCACCTGGCTAAATATTTAATTCATGATACAAAATATACACATTTTTGATTTAGCCTATGATCCTCTAAATATGTTAGTATTCATTTACTGCTTACAGATGACTGGCTCTGACAGAATATTAGCTACCTATAGTCAGGTATGGTAGCACATGCCTATAATACCAGCACTCAGAAGCTAAGACAGAAAGATTGGAAATTTATAGCCAGACTGGAATAAAAGTGTGTATCAAAAGGAATAAATGTTAGGATTAAAAACATGAAAAGAGCTTCAAAAATCATGCATGTGATATTTGTCAAATGTTCAGTGTACAAATGCACAATTGTTACTAATATGATAATGGTCATTTAAAAAGATACACTACAGGGCTGGGAGCATGGCCTATTGGGAGAGTGTTTGCCTAGCATGCACTAGGCCCTGGTTTCAATTCCTAGGTATGACATTACAGAAAAAGCCAGAAGCGATGCTGTGGCTCTAGTGGTAGATTACTAACCTTGAGAAAGCCCAAGGACAAGTGCCCAGGCCTGAGTTCAAGCCCCAGGACTGGCAAAAAATAACTACAACCTTTAGAAACAAAATATAATTTAATTTTGAAATTAAATACATGTATATAGCATCAGTGAAAAGTTGTTTGTTGTCTTAAATACAACTATGAAATATTTAGTCACATACTGTATTATTTATATCTGTAAACCGTGAAAAAGCATATATATTGTCCAGGCCCCATGATGCACAATAGACCTGTTGCCATAAGAGACTGATACACTCTACTTACTTGCTCAGATTACTTGTTCATGAAATGCTAAGCTGAAATATATATTAGTTTTCCTATGGTTTTCATAACAAAATAACCACACACTGATTAGCTTGGATAAAACAAATGTTTATTATTTCTCAACTTTGGTAACTAGAAATCCCAAATCAAAATTTTGGCAGTCTTCCCCTTTTCTCTCCTCTCCTCTTGCTCTCCTCTTCTCTCATCTCTCTCTCTTCCTCTCCTCTTATTTTACCTCCCTTTTCCTCCTCATTCTTTTCCTCCTTCTGCTCCTCCTCCCCTTCCTCCCCCACCCCTGCACACCCTCTTTTTCTTGTTCCTTCAACTTCTTCTCTGTCTCTTATGACTCTTTCTGTCTTTCATGGTTCTAGGGCATCCCTGAGTTTTCCAGTTTCTCTAATTGTCAGCAATCCTTGGCAGCCCTTGTCTTGAAGATGTATTGCTTAGATATCTGCCAGTTTCATCACATGAAGATCTTCCTGGGTATCTGCTTTTCTGTTTTGTCCTCACTTTGTATAAAGATACCACTCCTATTGGATTAGAGGCCATTCAATTCAGTGAGACCTTATCTTAATTAGATATTATTTTTTTTGTCTGTCCTGGGACTTGTTCACTGGGCCTAGGCAATCTCCCTAACCTCTTCAGTTCAAGGCTAGTGCTCTACTACTTTGAGCCACTGCACCACTTCCGGTTCTGTGGTAGTTAACTGGAGATAAGAGTCTCATGGTCTTTAGTGCCCGGGCTGGCTTTGAACCACAATCCTCAGATCTCAGCCTCCTGAGTAGCTATGGTTACAAGCATGAGCCTGGCTTACTACCTGTAATGGGTTCCTGAGGGTCCTGGAATTAGGATTTCAATAGAATTTGGATTTGATTCAGTTGGTAAACATGCAAATAGTGTGATTTCTAATATATTCAGAGAGGCCCTCTGACAATTTGGAATAGGAGATTGCCTCATTTGGCCTCCATTTTTCACTTGTGCCCTCTAAAGCTTCATGTGTATGAGCAAAGTCATTTTAGAACATTTAAACTATTCCAGATGTAAGCAAAATAATTTTTATTGCCCTTGACTAGACAGTATAGAACAGAAGAGTTATTCTGCTCAGACTAGATCAAAGTTTTTACACACATATAGTGAAACATAAAAAATGGGTTTTGAACTAAGACCCTAAATAGAGGATTCACTTTTATAAAGGAATTAATCACTAGGAAAAAGTTCAGATGATATGAAACTATTTTTAGGGGAGAAATGCAACTGATACATTATGGTAGTTACATCTTTTTACATCCTTACACTTCTAGAAATTTAACCCATTATGTATGTGATTCTTGAGTTTCAGGGGATTTAAAAGAGGTGACCTTGACCAAAGATTGTTTTTTAATCTATTACCAAACTTTCTATGATTCTGTGTGTGTGTGTGTGTGTGTGTGTGTGTGTGTGTGTGTGTGTGTGTGTGTGTGCGTGTGTAAGCTGTGTGCCCCTGTGGGCCAGAAACAGCTTAAAATTAGGGCCTTGCACTCTAGGTCAGCTTTCTTATTTGTTGTTGATGCTTCATGAATTCCAGTCCAGTGTTGTGCTGTGGAGTCTAGTAAAATTTTCCTTCTGGGTAGCTTTAAACTACAATCCTCAGATTTCAGAATACTGAGTAGGTAGGATTACAGTCACAGCCACAGGTATCTAGCTTCTAATATATTCTTATTCCCTCATTCTCTGATTTGTTGCCTTTTATTAATTCCAAAATAAACTACTCATAATACAAATAAATGTGTCTATTAATATAGAGCATAATGAGATATATCTGTGAAAATCACAAATAAAATTTAAATATATGAAAATTCTATAAACACATTCTTTTTCAAATCTTATCAGCCCATATTAAATGCACATTGTGGGAGTTACATTGTGATAGTTCCATTTGTGCAAATAACATACTTTGATATAGTCATGTCTTCCTTTTCTCAACCCGTGATCATTCTTGAAGTTAATGAACTTACCACATTTGCATGCTGTGTACTTCAATCATATTCTTTCTCATCATGCTCCTTCTTTATTTTGGTTGGTTTTGGGGCTTGAACTCTGGGCCTGGGCACTGTCCCTGAGCTCTTCAGCTCAAGGATACTGCCCTACCCCTTGAGCCACAGTGCCACTTCTAGTTTTCTAGTGGTTAATTGGAGATAAGAGTCTCACAGATTTTATGCCCGGGCTGGCTTTGAACCACGATTTTCACATCTCAACCTCCTGAATAGTTAGTATTACAGGCATTAGCTACCGTACCTGGCTTATTATGTTCCCTTTTATCCATCCTATCTCCCATTAGTTCCTTCCCAAATAATTCCCCATTTATGTTCATGTTCTTCTTCGGAGTTTATTTGGATCTACCTTCTATTTATGAGAGAAAGCATGTTGTGCTTGTTCTTCTCAATCTGGCTTATTTTGCTTAATATAATGATTTCCACTTCCGCCTACTTTCCTGTAAACAGCCTAATTTCATTCTTAGTTCTTATGACTTAATTGTACTTAATAGTGTGTATGTAACTATAATTTTCTTTAGCCAATTATCTTATTCTATAAGGTAACAAACAACACAGATGTACATGATGATATAGCATATGCATGGAATTATTGTTTTTTGCCTTTTTTTAAAAAAAATAGGAACTTACACAATGATTTTCAGAGTGGCCACCCTACATTTCCATCAACAGCATAATATGGTTGCTTTTTCTCAGCAACTTTACTAACATTTATCATTGTTTTCTTTCCTAATGGCTTCTATTCTTACTAGAATGAGAAGTAATGTTTAGATCATTTTGATTTGCAATTTCATTATGGCTAAGACATTGACCATTTCTTCATGTATTTACTGGTTATTTGTATATATTTTGAGAACTGTCTAACTTACTTGACCATTTATTGATTGGACTATTTTTGTTTTATTGTTTAACTTTTTAAATCTTTATATATTTGGGATATTAATCCGTTCCTGATAAATAGCTGTTAACAATTTTTCCATTGTATGCTATCGTTTAAATCTCATTTCCTTTGCGATATGAAAGCTTTTTTAATTTGATCCAATCACCTTTGTTAATTCTTCTCATTACACAAACCATTAGAAATCTATTCAGAAAATCTTTTTGCCTGTGCCTCTATTAGATATATTCCTTACACATACATGAAGAAGTTTCATACTTTGTGATGTTATCATAAGGCTTTGTCTTATTTTTGGTTAATTTTTGAATAGAGTGAGAGAAATGTCTAATCTCAGGCTTCTGCATAGTTTTCCCAATCTCATTTGCTGAGAGTCTGTCTTTTATTCATCATATGTTTTTGGTTCTTGGTGGAAAAAAAATCCTATGACTTATGTGGGCTTCTGTGAGGGTTTTCATTGATCTAATTTTCTGTTTTGTGTCAGTACCACACTACCTTGTTTCCTATGGCTCTGAAGCACAGTTTGAGATAAAGTACTGCTCTCCTTTTCCTCAGGATTACTTTGGCTAGTCAGTCTTTTTCTCTTCCTCTTCTTCTTCTTCTTCTTCTTCTTCTTCTTCTTCTTCTTCTTCTTCTTCTTCTTCCTCCTCCTCCTCCTCCTCCTCCTCCTCCTCTTCCTCCTCCCCGCCTCTTCCTCTTCTTTCTCTTTCTCTTCTTCCTCCTCCTCCTCCTCCTTCTTCTTTCTCTTTTTCCTCCTCCTCGCCTCCTTCTCATTCTTCCTCTTCCCCCTCTTCCTCCTACTCCTCTTCCTCTTCTTTCCTTCTTTCTTTTTTGTTTGTTTGTTTCTTTCTTTCCTTCTATCTTTATTTCTATCTTTCTTTCTTTCTTGTTTGAACAATGATCGTCAGACTCCTGACTAGGTAGGATTACAGGTGTGAACCATCAGCACTAGGCTGTCTTTTTTTTATTGTAATTAGTAAAAGGGTTACATGATATTTGCCAGATAGAAGGTGCATTAATTCACATACATTGATACCCTTTCACATGTCTTGGTACCCATTACCCTCCCCCCGACACTCCCCACCCATCTTGGTTTTCCCCCCTTCCCTATCAAATTTCAAATAACCAAATACAAATAAATTCAATATATCAGATAACAAAGTGAGATACTATAACAATATGAGATAACCAAGGGACAGCAAAGGAGATGAGAGACAACATAGTACATTAAATACAACAATCATTCGTTATAGGGCTTTTGTTTCAATATCCTGGAGGTCCTTTCAATTAGTTTCATACTATATGGCCTTATGTATCAAGATTTTGCTCTATTGCACATCTCTGCTAGTAGAGCCCAAGGTTTCTACTGATTATGACAAATGAGGGAAACCATTGAGCCTAAGTTCCTTTGAGTCTGGCTTACTTCACTTAATATGATTTTTTCTAAGTCTTTCCCTTTCCTAACAAATGGGGCAATGTCATTCTTTCTGACAGCAGCATAGAATTCCATTGTGTACAAATACCACAACTTGTTGATCCACTCATCAACTGAGGGACATCTAGGTTGGTTCCATATCTTTGCTATGGTGAATAGTGCTGCAATGAACATGGTTGTGCTAGTGGATTTAGTATGCCCTTGTTTCTGGATGGTTGGGTAAATGCCAAGTAGTGGAATTGCTGGGTCATAGGGGAGTTCTATGTTTAGCCTTTTGAGGCACTGCCACACAGCTTTCCATAGTGGTTGAACGAGTTTGCACTCCCACCAACAGTGTAGTAGTGATCCCTCCTGGCCACATCCCCTCCAGCATCTCTTGTTATGAGTTTTCCTGATCCTGGCCATTCTAACTGATTTAAGGTGGAATCTTAGCGTTGTTTTGATTTGCATTTCTTTTATGACCAGAGATGTTGAGCATTTCTTCATGTGTCTATAGGCCATTTTTGTTTCTTCTTCAGAGAAGACTCTCTTTAAGTCTCAGATGACATGATTCTGTATTTAAAGAATCCTATAGACTCTACTCCCAAGCTCCTTGAGCTGATTCAAAACTTTGGAAGAGTAGCAGGCTATAAAATCAACCCTCAAAAATCAACTGCCTTCCTTTACGCCAACAGTGAGAGGAACGAGGCAATAATTAGGAAAGAAAGTCCTTTCACAATAGCCTCAAAGAAAATAAAGTACCTAGGAATTAGCTTAACTAAGAATTTAAAGGACCTTTTTGATGAAAACTTTAAAACCCTAAAAAAGGAAATTAAAGCAAAACTAAGGAAATGGAAAAACCTCCCATGCTCCTAGATTGGAAGAATCAACATTGTGAAAATGACAATCTTGCCAAGGGCTATCTACAAATTCAACGCAATACCCATCAATATCCCAATGGCATTCTTTAAAGAAATAGAAGAGGCAATTCCAAATTTCATATGGAATAATAAAAGACCCTGTATAGCAAAAACACTTCTTAGCAGAAAGAACCGCGCTGGAGGAATTTCAATTCCAAACTTTAGACTCTATTACAGAGCTATAATTATCAAAACAGCTTGGTACTGGCACAAGAACAGGCCTGAAGACCAATGAAATAGAACTGAGGACCCAGATACTAAACCACAGACCTATGGCCACCTAATTTTGACAAGAGAGCCAAAAAAATAGAATGGAAGAAAGACAGCCTCTTCAACAAGTTGTGCTGGCAGAACTGGTTAAGCATATGCAGAAAACTCAAGTTGGATCCTTCTTTGTCACCTTGCACTAGAATTAACTCCAAATGGCTCAAAGACCTGGAGGTAAAAGCTGACACACTGAAAACTTTACAAGAAGGAATAGGAGATACACTAGGCCTCCTTGGCACAGGTCGAAACTTTCTTAATAAGGACCAAGAATCACAACAAATCAGAGAAAGGCTGGAGAAGTCGGACTGCATTAAACTGCGGAGCTTTTGTATGGCAAAAGACATAGCTAGTAAATTAATTAGGAAGCCTACAGAGTGGGAGAAGATCTTCACCAACCAAACAACGGACAAAGGCCTCATATCTAAAATATATCAACAGCTCAAAAAATTGAATCACTCCAAAACTAATCTCCAAAGTAACAACCATCCCATTAAAAAATGTCTTTTGTGTTTCTATATGAATGTTTTGCTTTATATCTATTTCAAAGACCAATATTGGAATTTTCACAATGATTGCTCAATGTAGCCATTTTCACAATATTCTGACAATTCATAAACATGGAATGCCTTCCAGTGTCTTTTTCATTTCCCTTATTGAAAGCTTTATGCCTTTTTTTAGTAGATCCCTTTTGTTTTCTTAACTTTATTTGTAGGTACTTAATTTTGTCAATATTTGTCAATGGGATTGTAATTCTTTTCGTATATGGAAACACTACTGACACACACACTCTGCCACCTCATCCTTGTGTGTGTATCCATATATATCCACACATATGTATAGTATCTTGCTATTTCATTGAACGTTATTCAGTTTAAGAGATTTGTTTCTTTATTTTCTCCAGTCCTGGGCTTGAGCTCAGGGTCTGAGCACTGTCCTTGAACTTTCCTCAAGGCACCACTCCTGCCTTTTTCTATGTATGTGGTACCAAGGAATCAAACCTGGGTCTTTGTGCATGTGAGGCAGGCACTCTACCACTAGGCCAAACTCCCAGCCCTGAGATTTGTTTCTTAAGGGAATCTTTAGGATATTTTAAACATTTGTAAATTGAAATAAAATTAAATTCTTCCTTTCCTGTTTGAATTTCTTTCATTTCTTTATTTTGTCTCATTGTTCTGGCTAAGAATTTGAACAGTATTTAAATAAGTGTGAAGAAATTAGACTCCTTCTTTCATTCGTGACTTCAAAGTAAATGATTTTACATTTACTCCCAACCCTATTTAATATGATATTGGTTCTAGATTTGTTGTATACAGCCCTTACTATGTTAAGATACATTAATTTTATTTCTAGTCTCTTCAGGATTTTCTGCAAGTCTTTCTCTCAATCTATTCTGTTGGGCATTGATTTTTGTTCTATTTATATGCTATATTAATGAAATGTACACATTTCTGTTGTGTTGTTATGATTTTTTGGTAGTAGGATAATGCTGGTTTCATAAAATGAGATTGGTACCATTTTACCTTTCTAAATTATGGAAAAACTGTAGGGAAATTGGTGTTAATTCTTCTTCAAATTAACCAGTGAATCCACAGAACTCTTGGCTTTCCTTTGTTGGGAGTCTATTACTACTTTTGTGCTGCTGTTTATTATTGATATACCCAAGTAGTTTATATCCCCTTGATTTATTTGACTACCTATTTTCATCTACAAATGTGTCAATTTCTTTCTGATTTCCAGTTTATTGAAATATAACTTTTAAAACTATTTCCTAGTGTACTTGTGAATTTCGTTGGTATTTGTTGTCGTATCTCTTTTTTTAATTCTAACTCCACATGATTATCCATCCATTTCCATCTATTTTCCTGAAAATAGCATATTTCTATTTTTCTTTATTGCTGAATAAAATTCAATTGTGAGTATATAGATGTATTATCAACTTTTACCTGGCAATGTGTTGATGGTGACACTTAGGTGGCTTCCATAACTTGACAATCATGAACAGGGCAATAGGGATTCTCGCACAAGCATCCTGATTTGCAGTCTTTCAGATATATAGATATAGATATAGATATATAGATACAGATATCTCCAAATGTGGGTGAGTAGGATTATATGGTACTGCTAGGTTTAGATGTGAGAAAATTTCATGTTGATTTCAATAGTGATTGAAATAATTTACATTCCCACTAGCTGTATATAGAGGTTCCTTTTTTAATACATGAAATTTAAAAATGACCATTTTAAAGTATGTAGAAGAAATCATAATATCAAACAGTAGATGAAAAGTACCTATTCCTGGGCATTTACCCAAATGTCTAGAAACAAGGCCATACTAAAACTACCAGCACAACCATTTAGATTTCAGCATTATTTTACCATAGCTAAGATATGGAACCAAACCAGATGTCCCTCAGTAGATGAATAGATCAAGAAGATATGGTACCTATACACAATGGAATTTTATGCTACCACCAGAAGGAATGGCATTGCCCCATTTGCTAGGAAATGGAAATCATCTTATGTGAAATAAGCCAGATTCAAAGGAACATAGACTCCATGTTTTCCCTCATTTACTATAATTAGTATGTGTCTAGAATTTTAATAGCAGAGGAGCACAATAACTCAAAAACTATGTACATATGGCTATAAAGGATGAGGCTAAGTGAAATGAGCTCCAGGATAGGGAAACAGGAGTTTTATTCTTGTGGTTATTTTTTTAATGTACTATGTGAACTTATTTCTTTATTTTTCTTTTTTGTCCCCCTTTGGTTTATCCTCTGTTGCTACTGTATCTGACTGTGGTACCAGGTATATTATTAGCAAAGAGAAGGGGAAAACCAGGATGATGAGAGAAAAGACAAAGGATGAACTAGTGTAAGAGTTATAGTCACAGATCATATGTTGGAAATGAACCTAACAACCTGGGAGGGGGTGCGGGGGAGGGCAAGTGGGTATAAAGATTGGAAGGGGTAACAATATTAAAGAAGTAATATACCCATAACCTTACGAATGTACCTGTAACACCCTCTATATGTTACACTGATAATAATATATAAATAAAAAGAAAGAAAAATCTGTAATACCTTGATACGAAAAAGATCTGTAAATGAAGATTTGTCCTTTCCCCATTTCTCCTAAATGTCTTCCACGCCTGGCTTTTATAGCCAAAATATTGGTCAAAAGTACATTGATATCATTAAACCTGAAAGTTGTCTGATGAATAGTGTAAGTTGTGGTGCAAGGTAATTCATGGACCTAATGAAGACACAGCCTGCAATATAGGCAAGCTAGTTTGCAGGAGAGAAGCTAGGAAATAATTAAAGAATTCCTCCTGAGCTCAGAACTATTGTTAAACAAGATTTCAGAGAGTATTCCAGTAAAGAGACACAATTTGAGATTATGTTACACCGGAAATTATACCCCAAGGCATTGAGCTATAATTGTAAATAACAGAGCAATCAGGCAGGAATTTGTGGAGCAATTCCACTACTTGGCATTTACTCAATCGTCTAGAAACAAGGACATACTAAATCCACTAGCACAACAATATTCATTGCCGTACTATTTACCAGAGCAAAAATATGGAACAAACCCAGATGCCCCTCAGTTGATGAGTGGACCAACAAGATGTGGTATTTATACACAATGGAATCCTATGCTGCTGTCAGAAAGAAGGACATCGCTCCATTTGTTAGGAAATGGAAAGACTTAGAAAAAATCATATTAAGTGAAGTAAGCCAGACTCAAAGGAACTTAGGCTCAATGGTTTCCCTCATTTGTCATAATCAGTAGAAATCTTGGGCTCTCCTTGCAGAGATTTACAATAGAACAAAACCTAGATATATAAGGCCATATAGTATGACTCTAAACAAAAAAACCTCCAGGATATAGAAACAAAAGCCATGTAATGAGTAATTGTTGTCCTTAAGGTACTACGTTGTCTCTCATCTCTTTTGTTGTCCCTTGGTTATATCATATTGTTACAGTATTTCACCTTGTTATCTAATATATTGTATATGTACTTATTTGGTTATTTGAAATAGGATAGGGAAGGGAGAAAAACAGGACCAGGGTTGGGGGTGGGGGAGGGAAATGGGGACAAAGACAGGAGAAAGGGTATCAATATTTGTGAAGTAATGCACCTTCTGTCTGATGAATATAATGTAACCCTTCTATTAATTACAATAAAAAGCATATGGGAAAAAACACAAGTGTTGTTACTGAATACTTTGCAATGTGGAAATATAATCAGAATTGCTACATTCTACTAAAATATGTAGTTTCCAAAAATATATTACATTGCATGAAAAGAAAGAGCAAATGTCCTCTAGATACAAGATTCTATTCTCTTTTCACAGCAAAGCTATCATTAAAAAATAAGGAAAGGAAAAGCATTCTTGGGTAAACAAAACAGACAATTTGTTGCTAGCAGGCTTGACTTACAAAAAATACTATAAGAAGTTCCTGACCCTGAATACAATTGAAAACATATGCTAATTCAAATCCACATAAACAGATTAAAACATAATTTTGCAATTATAAAAAACACTCCAAACCTATACCTGTTTCTCTTAGTTGATTTAGAAGACAATGATGAATTAGTATTTAAAATGTAATATATATGTGTGTTATTCTGTTGAAAGTGCTATAATGCATTTATTAATTCATGCAGTTGGATCATCTTTGCATCTGTAGAACAAAACCAACAAAATCATCGTCCAGTAAAATTTTTGTTTTTTTCCTTGTCCTAGGATTTGGACTCTGGGTCTGGGCCCTTTCCCTGAGCTCTTTTTGTTCAAGTCTAGCACTCTACCACCTGAGTCACAGGGATATGTCCAGCTTTTTCTGTGATTCGTTGGGAGATATGAGTCTCAGGGACTTTCCCACTGGGGCTGGCTTTGAATCACAATCCTCAGATCTGAGCAACTGAGTAGCTAGGATTACCTGTGTGGACCACTAGCGCCCAATGGGCATTTTTTTTATGTGCTATTGAATTCAGTTTGCAAGTATTACTAGGAAGTTTTGCACCTATGATTATCAAAAAAATTGGTCTTTAATTTTATTTTTGTTATATTATATTTTAAGTTTATTTATTATTATAAAGTTATGATACAGAGGGATTGTAGGAATATAAGCCAGATAATGAGTACATTTCCTTTTGATCAGTGCCACCCTTTTCCTTGTTTTCTCCCAGTTTTTTTCCTTCCTGACCCCCATCCCTCACAAGTTGTATAATTCATTTTCAACTTAGTGTCTAGTGAGTAACACTGCTGCATTTGTTTGCCTTTGGTCCCATCATTCTTGTGTTTCTCGCCAAACAGATAAACTTATTCTGGCCATAAAAGAAATGCAAATCCCAACAATGCAATTCCATTTCACTATTTAGAATGTCCATTGTCAAGAAAATAAGTAATAGATGCTGGCAGGGATGTGGCCAAAAGTGAATGCTACTACACTGTTGTTGGGTATGGAAACTTGTTCAACCACTCTGGAAAGCAGTATGGAGGTTCTTCAATATAATAAACATAAAGCTCCCCTATGACCCACCAATCCCACTCCTGGGCATTTACCCATATTTCCATAAATAGGGACATACTAAACCTACCAGCACAACCATTTGCATTGCAGCATTATTTACCATAGCAAAGATATGGAACTAACCCAGATGCCCCTCAGTAGATGATTGGATCAAGAAGATGTGATATATATCTACATACAATGGAATTCTATGCTGACATCAGAAAGGATGACATTGCCCCATTCATAAGGAAATGGAAAGACTTGGAAAAAATCATATTAAGTGAAGTAAGCCAGAACCAAAGAAACATAGGCTCCATGGATTCCCTTGCTTGTGATAACTAATATATGTCTAGGAGTTTCCTAACGAGGACCACAATAGCTCAAAATCTATGTGCATAAGGCCATAAAGGCTTTGAGGCTAAGCAAAATGAAATCCAGGATATGGAAATGAGGTTTATCTATTTGGTTGTGGTTTTTAATGTACTATGTGAAGTTATTTCATTACTCTTTTGTTTTTCCCCTTAGGGTTTATCCTCCGTTGTTGTATTTGACTGTGGTACCTGGTGTAATATATATATTTGGGTCACAGAAGGGAAGGGGAAAAACAAGATGATGAGACAATGGACAAAGGGTGAACCCATGTAACAGCAATATGCACAAGACAATATGTTAGAAATGAACTTTAAAACTTGGGAGAGGGTGGGAAAGGGAAAGCGGGAGAAAAACATGAAAAGGAGCAACAATGTTCAGGAAATAATGTATTTACTACCTTACAAATGTAAGTTCAACCCTTCTATATATCACCCTGACAATAAAATAAAAAAATTTAAAGTATACAAATATAAAATAAATACATCTATGGTTATCTAATTTTAAGTAAGGATGCCAAGACCATTCAATGGAGATAGAATAATCATTAAAACTAATAGTTCTAGGAGAAATGGAAAATGACATACACATGAATGAAGTAGGATTCAAAACTAAAATGCAAGAACAAGATCTACAAAACTCTTTGAGGAAATTATAGAGATAAATCTTCATGATTTTGCACCTGGAAAAGGACTGCTGCTTATGATATCAAAAGAATGAACAACAAAATAAAAAACCAAGTGGAATAAAAATCCACTTATGATTCATAGCACACCATCAAAAAAGAAGAGAAATGTGGAGTGCACTGACACACACCTGTAATCACAGCACTGGATAGTCTGAGGCGGAATTGTGAGTTCAAGGCCAGCCTGGGATATGTACCTAAATTGTATCTAAAAATGAAAATTGAAAGATTAATCAATAAATGAAATAAATATTGTCAACTGTACCTGATAAGCAATTTTAATTAGAATGTAATAAGAAATATTACAAGTAAAAATAAAGACAAATAACAAGAATGGACAAAAGATTTGAAGAGAGAGTTCTCCAAAGATACATAGATCACAAACACATAAAAAGCTATTTCACATCTTTAGTCACCTGGGAAATGCAAATCAAAACCACAGTAAAAGACTACTTCTCACCTACTAAATTGGATGGAAATTTTTAAGTTCAGGTGACAATTTTTGGCAAGGAAGTAAAGAAATTAGAAGCCTTATTTGCTCTGATGGGAGTATAATATGATGCAGCTACTGTGGAAAACACTGTCCTATCTTCTCAAATTATTAAACACAGAAGTTAGTAATTTCCCTTCTTTTAATTCCCCCAAATAAAAATATATTTCCAGAGAGAAATGTGTATGTAAATGTTTAAAGAAGTATTATTTATGGGTATGGAAAGGTAAAAAAGCACAAAGTTCCCAACAGTTCAAAAATTATGTGATATACCTGTACAATGGAATATCACTGAGACATGAAAAGAAATACAAATGATTAGCTATTACTTAGTGATGTTAGATGCAATTGCAAGGATTAGGTGAGTGATATTGCAAGGGCATGAGGTTTCTTTTTGACAGGATAAATTTTTTTTTAAATTTCTTGTGATATTAGTTGTATAAATCTATGAATTTAATTGGGTAGGGCTTAGAGTTTGGCCTAGTATTAGAATGCTTGCCTAGAATGCACAAAGACCCGGGTTTGATGGCTCAGCACCACATACATAGAAAAAAGCCAGAAATAGTGCTGTGGCTCAAAGTGGTAGAGCTTTAGCATGGAGAAAGCCCAAGGGCAATGCCCAGGCCCTGGGTTCAAGGCCCAAGACTGGCATAAATAAATAAATAACTTTAATTGGTTAATTGAGCCGTGCCCTTTAAGTGGGTGATTTATATCATTTGCAAACTATTTCTACATCTGCTTTTAAATTATAACATGAAAAATAACTCGTCATAATCAGTAGAAACCTTGGGCTCTACTAGCAGAGATTTGCAATAGAGCAAAATCTTGATACATAAGGACATATAATGTGAAGCTAATTGAAAGGACCTCCAGGATATCGAAACAAAAGCCATATAATGAATGATTGTTGTCCTTAATGTAGTATGTTGTCTCTCATCTCCTTTGCTGTCCCTTGGTTATCTCATATTGTTATAGTATCTCACTTTGTTATCTGATATATTGAATTTATTTGTATTTGGATATTTGAAATTTGATAGGGAAGGGGGGAAAACCAAGACGGGTGGGGGGTGTGGGGGGGAGGGAAACGGGTACCAAGACATGTGAAAGGGTATCAATGTATGTGAATTAATGCACCTTCTATCTGGCAAATATCATGTAACCCTTTTACTAATTACAATAAAAAAAAAAGAAATGATCTACCAAAAAAAAAAGAAAAATAACTGAATTAAGGAAGGTAAGTGAAAGGATATAAATTCAATTCCTCTCCAAATGATACCAAATCTGAATTCAGATGGTATATATAAATGAGATGCAAAGCAATAAACCCAGAAATTAATTTAATACCAAATACCTAACTATCTAGATATGAGACCTCACAATGTATCTTATCCTGGCTTGGGTATTAGGAACTTTTAGCTTCAAGTGTTAAAAAAATAAGCCACAGAAGGAAGGACTGCCAGAGTGGAAAAATACTAGCCTAGGCCAAATAAAAATGGATGTGAGGAAGAGAAAGAGGGAGGAACAAGGAAGAAATTTCCATCTAAATGATTTGATCAGTAAAGTCTTTGGTGAGATCTGCACTCTGTCGAGAAACCAAACACTTGGGTGTAGGTGGCAGGACTGCACATGTCAGATCTTTGTAATCCTCAAGACTCACACCTGCTCTCTTCGCCATCCCTTCTCCCACTATGAATAGGGCACTAATGTCCAGAGAAAGGAAAGGAATCACCTGAGATCACAAAGAACCATTGACAGAACCCAGCTCTGAGTCCAAATTAGTGCCCTTTACAGTGCCCCATTGCCTTTTGCTTCAGTCTGAAACTGGGTTTAAGAGGCAGGCAGCTCTTAAATGGACTCTTAATGCATTCAGGCCTTTCCCCAAGTCTCTTTCCAACCCTGCCTGAGGGCTTCAAATCTTTATCTTAAATACTGCTCTTTCGAAGCTACATTACATAATCAGTTCAGCAATAAACCTTTCAAGTTATACTGCTTTTAGTCAAAGCAAATCTTCTGGCCTTGTTTTCTTGCCAAGACTCATGACTCCTGCCTGTCTCATCCAATGAGCATAGTCATAAATCTCCTTTGCTCGATGCCAACAGCTTGCTAGGCACTGTAAAGCACCAGTAACTTGTGAACTGGTAAAAGAGTTGTAGCTTGAGTCCATTGCCATTATTCCTTATCCTGATTTTCAGCCCTCTTGTACTCACACCTGACAGTCCCATAGTCTATATCTATAGTTACCATATTTGATGCAGGACCTTTATTCCACCTGTTTTATCAGTCTGCTGAAATTTTCTTCTTTCCTACTTTCCCAGTACTTTGTGATTCATGCTACACTATATGTTTGTGTTGGTGCCAATGGTAAGATTGATTTAATTCATTGGTTAGCTGATTACAAATCTTCCTCTTTTGTGTGATACCTTCTTCATTATGCAAATCTCTGCTTTCCTTTTCTTTTGGCTAGGTTACTGTCATTTTCCCAATTACCACCAGCAGCTTAATTCATAATTTCATCTCCTATTTCCTGAGCAGAGTATAGTATATCTTCTTCTCTTGGCCACATTTTTCACTACTAGAAGCAGAATTCAAATTACAGTTTATAGGAAACGCTCTGTAGTCAGCCCTGGGTTTTCTCACATGGTAGAACGGTGCACCACAGAAGAGTGGGGAAAAAATGGATAGAACAGCAAACTTCTCACTATCTTAGATAGGCTAGTTTCTTCTTTGTGTGTGCAGGTCATAGGATTTGCACTTGGGGCCTCGAGCTCTCACTTAGCTATTTTTGCTCCTGACTGACTCTACTACTTGAATCATACTTCCCTTTCTGGCTTTTGCTAATTAGAGATAAGAATCTCCTGATTTTGCTGTCCTGCTGACTTGGAACTTCTATCCTAAGATCTCAATCTGCTGAATAGCTAGAATTACAGAGGTGAGCCTGGGTGTTTGGCTCTACTGGTTTCACAAAAAAAAATAACATATGCAGTAAGGTAGTGAATATATTTCTAGTCGAATACTATTATCCCTCCCACATTTTTCTCCCAGTTTATCTACCCCCAAACCCCTTCCTCAAATTGTGAAGTTCATTTCCAACATATTGTCTTTTAATTATTGCTGTATCATTTTTTGTATGTTTCAGTACTGACACTTGAACTTAGGGCCTGAAATTTTTTTTCAAGGCTGACCCTCTACTTCTTGAGCTACAGCTCCACTTCTGGCTTTTTAGTGATTAATTGTAGACTCATGAACTTTCCTGCTTTGTCTGGCTTTGAACCATGGTCTATAAAATTTAGCCTCCTGAATAGAACTGCCATCTTTAATTCAGTGCCTTCCATTTTCAGTGTTCTGTCCTTTGATCTCCCCATGGCCAATTTGGACTATTAATAGTGAAAATCATATTCATGGGACTTAATTCACAGGGCTGTAGGTTTGACTACAAATTCTGGGTAGATATTTTATATACCTTGTAGAGCTGGCCTTGTGTTCAACATCATAATCATAAGAATAAAAATATCTTCAATGGAGAAATTACAATGTTAAAAATAATTTCCTAAATAAGTCCTAGATTGACTAATCTTGACATAACTGTTAGGTTGGCTCAAATTTCAGAGGAAATAGTAATAATAGTTAGATTACATAGCCCTTACTATCAGACAAACAGTGAGTGACATACACATACCATGTCATTTATTCCTTACAACATGCTTGTAATGTAGATAATGAAGGTATAGAATGGTTCAATACGTTCCACAAGATACGTAGCTAGTAAGTGGACAGCACAAGTATTACAACCAAAGCCATCTCACTTTTGAGTCTTTGTTCTTAACTGCTATAAAAGATGTCAGCTAACACAAGATCTGACTTGAGTGAAGCAAATGCCAAATTGAAATTCCAAATTATTTTACTTTATGGCTTGTCCAGAGAAGCAAAAGCCAGAATCATTCTGTCCAGCATCACCTGGCCCACTGCTGTGATCCATCCTCCTCACCTTTGTGTTCAGTGACTTAGGCCTGAGTAGAGAGCAATATTTTGCAACACTCTGGCAATAAAATAGGATCTGTAAGAATTCCCAAAACGTACTTTGCCCCAAACTTAGCTACTGCCACCAATTTGTTACTACAGGAGCCAAAATGTTTCTAGGGTCTGGAATATAGTCAGTACCCTGTCTATAGCTGACATTATGTGGTCATTAGGATAAGTGAAGTTTCTATTCGAAGCTGAAAATGTATTTTATTGGATGGAAAACTCTAATGGATGAGGACCTTGGATAGAGAGTGGGAGGCTGCCAGACCAGAGGTGGTGGCCTTGCACAATTCAGCCCTAGGCTTGCCAAGCAAGCTGCCTGGGAGAAGCCACTTCTTCACACACTATGGGCAACACACACTGTAACTGTCCTTTCACAATTGCATCCTCTAGGACTCTAGGGCATGATGTGTTGGTTCCTGCCCCATATTACCCATGGACTGTGAAGCTGATGCCAAGGTATTTGGGTTAGGGTCATATCTTTATAATATCTGACCTGATAGAACCTGCTACTCATTGATTTACTGCGTGATATTAAGTAAATCCCCATCACTCTCTGATCTTCAGTTTCCTTCTCATATAGAAGTTGGAGTAACTCAGTAATTTAAATCTCATCCAATCTTACATCACAGTCTAATACATTCCAAAGAAGAAGAAGAAGAAGAAGAAGAAGAAGAAGAAGAAGAAGAAGAAGAAGAAGAAGAAGAAGAAGAAGAAGAAGAAGAAGAAAGAAGAGGAGGAGCAGGAGGAGGAGGAGGAGGACGAGGAGGACTAGGAGGAGGAGGAAGGGGGAGGGGGAGGAAGAGTTGCCCTTGCAGACTGAGGCTATCAGGGACATCAGGGATGGCAGAAGTTCAGGAGGAATAATTCTATTCTGGAGCCCAACTCAGTTATATTCACCCTCATGTCATTTTATAGAAAATTTAAGCACCTGGGACAAACAGAATTTCAAATCCTCTGAACTTGAATTTTTCCTTCGAAACAGGATATTCTCATAGAACAAGTAGGGCACCTGGGAATAAGAAAGAAGAAAGAACCCAAGCACAGTATGGCTAAAGCAAACCTCAGTCTTCCACAGAGGAAAATGCTAGGGGACTTGTACATAGTGAGGCAGATGGAGAAAGTGACCCCATCTTTCCTAGCCCCTATGTCTAAGGATAAGAGTCCGAGAGAAGAGTCCGGGAGGGGACTGTACATAATGTACCGCTAGCTGGAAGCAAGTGTTTCTGAGTCTTCTGAGTCCTCATGTGAGTCTAGTCCTGATATGCTGTGCAACCTTTGTGATGTAAATCTTTCCTTTTCTGGGCCCAATTTTGCCCTTTGGACACAAGAAGGGCAACAACAATCAGCTTCATGGGCAGGCTCAGGCAGCACTGACAGAAGAGTTTATGAGAGGAGCAGGAAGTCTTTTCTGTTGTCATTGTTCCTTTCCCTATATTTGAAACCCTCTGTATTCTGCTGACCTTAAACAGTCTAGTCAGGTGTCATCAACATTTATTTTAGAGCCCTTATTACAGCAAGTAGTGAAATTGTATTTCTCCCTGAAATTTGTAGTCAAAACATAGACCCTGTTTTATGAAAGAAATGAAGCTCAAAGAAAGTTAAAATGATGGGATATATTTTCCTAATGAGTGGATCTGTGGCCTCTGAAAATGATCTGGTGGTTTATAAACAATCCCGGACAATCATTTCAAGCACTGAATAAGGGCTACTTTATGATATCCCCAGGGTAACAAAAGAAGGCCGCTCCTAGGGCACTTGGGACAATACAAGAAAATCAAGCCAGCATTTTCTTTTCTTTTGGAGGTCAGAAAGAGGGTACCAGATATCCTTTCCTCAAATTTCCCTTATATTTTAGCCCCACAAAAAATGACAACACAGGGCTGGGAATGTGGCTTAATGGTAGAGTGTTTATCTTGCACACATGAAGCCCTGAGGTCAATTCCTCAGTACAACATACTCAGAAAAAGTTGAAAGTGGAGCTGTGGCACACGGATAGTGCCCAGTCATTGAGTTCAAGCCCCAGTACTGGCCAACAAATAAAAATACATACAACATAGTATATTACAATGGTAGTTTAAAAAACAGACTTTTTACAATGGTTTGAGTAGAGCATAGCGAACCATAGTCATAGCACAATACTCACAATGGGGCTTAAATTTTAGGAGTAAGAGGAAGGAATCAATGGAATTAGGAAAGGAAGAGTGCTGGTTGCAGAGGAACAGTCAAATCAAGGTGACACCAGTAAGGGAACTGGGAGAATAAGGATCCCAGACTGGGCCGGGAGTTTGGCCTAGTGGCAGAGTGTTCACCTCCCATGCACGAAGCCCTGGGATGATACCTCGGTACCACATACATACTCAGGAAAAGCCCAGAAGTGGTCCTGTGGCTCAAGTGGCAGAGCAGTAGCCTTGAGCAAAAAAATGTTCAAGGACAGTACCCATGTCCCAAGTTCAAGCCCCACGACTGGCAAAAAAAAAAAAGTCAGACGAGTTTGTTACCTGGTATATTGTATATACGTTTGTTTATTTGAAATAGGAAATGGAAAGGGGGAAAACAAGATGATTGGGAGGGGGTCAGAGGAGTGAAATGGGAACAGAAACATGAGAAGGGTTATTAATTTGTGAGAAGTAATGCACCTACTATCTAGTGAATGTAACTATAACCCCTCTATATATTACCTTGGAAATAAAATGTAAAATGAAAAAAAATAAATTGTTAGGCAAAAAAAAAATCCTGGCTTGACTTTTCTCCCTACCATAGTTCTCTAACTCCAGAGACTCAATACTGGCATCCAAATAAAATCTTCTGATCACAGAAGTTTCAAGAGAAGAAATCTGCAGGTACCCATCTTTACCCCCAGAATTACTCTAGATACCTTTTATAATTATTTGCCTAGAATGTTTGAGTGAAAAATGACCAGGTGAAAAATAAGTATGTGGATATTTGATTTTATTTTTCCTTGGGCGTCTTTATTTACTTTTGTATGTATGTATGTATGTATGTATGTATATATGTATTTTTACTGTTAAGGCGAGGTACAGAGGGGTTAAAGTTATATCAGTCATGCACTGACTACATTTCTTTTTGGACAGTATCATCTCTTCCCTATTTCTGCCTTTATTTTATTGCATTTTTATATTATTTATTTATTTATTTTACCAGTTTTTACCTCCTGAACCCCTCCCCCACAAGTTGTATAGGTCATTTTCAACAAAGTGTAGTATCACTGCTGCATTTTTTCATTCTCTGTCCCACTATTTCTGTGCTCTTCCTTCCCCTCCCTCCAACAGCAAAAAAAAACTTACTACAAGACAAAAGGTACATCTGTTAATATGAATATTTAGAAACAATGTGAGAGGGAAGTTGGAATATCTGTAAGTCTGAGATTATGACTGTGAGAGAGTGAGCGTAGGCAACAGTGTTCATATACATACGATGTCAATGTGAACATTTGCATTACCATTTTTATTTTTTTGCCACCAATGGAGCCTTTGTGCTCAAGGCTAGTGTTCTACTATTTGGAGCCACAGCTCTACTCCTGGCTTTTGACTGGTCTCATGTACTTTCTTCCCCAGACTTGGTTAGAGCTACTATCTTCTGATCTCAGTCTCTGTGAGGATTGCAGATATGAACCACTAGCATTCAGCTAAAATGACTGTGTTATGTGCTACATTTTAATGTCAGTAATTTCATATGCTTCAGCTTATTACATGCATTCACATGACTGTGCTTAAAAAGGAAAGAGGTAATTAAATAAGATTGCATGTGAGATCAAGTGTATATGTGATTGAAAGGGGAAAACGAGGAAGAGTAACATAGACACAGGGATAGAGATAAAGAGAAAAGAGAAACAGAGATAAGACAATAAAGGAGAGATGGAGACAGACATAAAAGAGACAGAAGTAGACAGAAAGAAAAAGACAGAGAGAGAGAGAGAGAGAGAGAGAGAGAGAGAGAGAGAGAGAGAGAGAGAGAGAGAGAGAGAGAGAGAAAGTTACAGAGAGAGCCGAGAGCCGGAGAGATAAGAGTCAGAGTGAGAATGAGAGAGACAAAGGCAAAGAGCCACAGAGAGAGATTGTCAGACAAATAACCACAGAGAGAGTTAGACAGAGACAGAGAGACAGAGACGGAGAAACATAGGGAGATAGGCAGAAAAAGATAAAATGAACGACAAAGAGACTGGTTGGAAACAGACCACATACCTCTTGTTTAGACTCACTCCTAGCGAACAGATGCCCTCCCCTCCACTCCTAACTTTCCCAGAAAACAAGCTTTCCAGACGGAAATTTTCCACACAGGCTTTCTACCCGCAGAGGGGACCTTTTTTATATTTCTTTTTTGTTGTTGTTTCGTTTTGAGGCTGATGCCTCACCAATCTGAGCAGAGCAGTAAGTGCCCAGTTCTACTCAGAGAATAATTGGGAACATTTTGATACACAGAGAAAACTGGAAAATGACTGGCATGTGGGGCTGAAACTTAGTGCAGGTTGTAGCCGGCAAGACAAAGGGCCCCTCAGCTACTTTATTTGTTCTCTTTAAAAGTAGCCCTAAGTGACTGAAATATCACTCGCCACCACAAGCAGTATGAAATTTCACCACCAGTTGGAGTTACATAACTGTCTCCATAGCAACCAAAGCCCATAAACATGCAGTATCACTGTTGGCTGGTTACATAGCAGTGGTTTTAGTGCCCCACCACCAACTCCCCCTCCCCTTCAGCACTTTCTAGGTTGTTTTCTCTTTTAATCCCCTTCCTCCTAATTTCCTTTCCTGTCAAGTGTAAGCAAATTTAATGTTGATTAAGGTGAGTGGAAACTGTTTAAAGAATGAGCATGCAGGAGGTGAATCCTCTTCTCTGAGGAGCAGTGTAGGTGCTCTGCTGGCCTGCAGGCAAGCTTACACCAGGGAAATTACTGCCTCCCACCGCTATATTAAAACTTACAGACACACACATTCTGTAGTGGCTACTGCTGAAAGGAAATCATTCTGAGGAAAAGGTAAACAGAAGATCCCAGGCAAACCTTGAAAACTTTGATCTCCTAGGGCTTCTTCCTTTGAGTATTTCTAAAATTCCTAGGGCACCAACAACCAGATGGAGATGATGGTAGAAGATGTTCCTGAGGTTTGGGGAAATGTACATTAAATTTTTTGGAGTCACTGTCTCAGCTTTTTGCAGAGTTTAGGATCATATCTTGCTCAAGAGGTAGGATGTGCAATCCAAAGGCAAGAGGAAACATCAGAATTCATTGACTTTAAGCCTTGGACCCATCTCTTAATAATTCTATGATTATGATTAAGAAATCTTAGTGTTTCTGGATATCAGAGAAGAAATTCTCCAGTCCTTAACTCAATTACTATAGTGATAGGGGAGAACTGTGCCTCAGATCCATTTCATTGATCCTTTTTGTTTATGAATTGCTTGGAGAGGAAATTATTCTTTGCATTGAGATGAATTTTTGCTCCTTGTGGAGTCTATCTACAGGTCTTTACTCTGTCCTCTGGGATTCTCTAGATGCTAGCTATTCTCTACATGAGAAGCAATACAGAAATGTTCCAGATGCACAGTCTAATGAGTCTTCTGGCTTCATGTTCATCAATTGTTCCTGGTGGATCTTTAGAATATAACTTCACTCTGCTACTTCCTTCTATACAACTTCCCAATTTACAGTATCTCCATTAAAATGTGAGGCTCCTATGTTGACCTCCAACTGAGATCTCACCAATTAGCTATGTGGTAAATTCCAGGAATGGAACTAGAATCCAGTGAGAGAATGAGAATGAAGTGTAAAAAGGAAAAGGAGACCCAAGAATGTGTTTCTTTGCTAATGTTAATCACTGTGCTAGAAAAACTGAACATTATAATGATTGTGCCACCGTTGCAAATCCAATCTGAAGTCTCAAGTTCAGAGCATCTGCTTCTTCTCAATTTCTTGCCCAGCAGAGACTGACCTCTGGCATAATTGGCATCTGTATATGTGATATGCATTAGTAACTTACATAGCAACTCCATTTGCTCCTGCCTTGATCCCCGAAATATTAGTCTTTCTGAGGACAGAGCCATGCTCCAACAGTGGGAATTCCTGCGCTTTGCTTGATTATATAAGCCTCCCCTTTCTTCTGAAAATTGCATAATATTTCCAGTTTCCTGTAGGAGATCTTTGGAGTTAGTGCTGAGTTTACTTCTGCTAGGATCAATTTTCAGAATCAGTGAATAGTGTCAGGGTGCCAAGTATAGGAAAGAAAGCTTAGAGAATTATTGCATCCTTCCCATTCCTCCCTGAGAATGTTATTTCCAGAATCTTCATGAAATGGGACATATTGGAAATGCTAATATGGAGCTAAGAGGTTTATCTTTAAGTTACATTTATCTTAAAAAGTATATAGATTTCCTATACATCAATTTGCAGTAGCTTTGAAAGGTTGGTAAAAATTGGGAGTGAACTAACGTTCTACCCAAGATCTTTCTCTATTAAAATTTTTGTGTATAGAGGCCAAGAGTTTGGCTTGGTGGTAGAGTACTCACTTAGCATGCACGAACACCTGGGTTAGATTCCTCAGTACTACCTACACACAAAAAAGCCAGATGTGATGCAGTGGCTCAACTCGTAGAGCTCTAGCCTTGAGAAAGCCAAGGACAGTGTTCAGCCCCTGAATTCAAACCCCAGGACTGGCAAAAAAATTGTGCATATGTGTAAACATGTGTGGGCTGGTAAAGAAAGAAAAAGAAAGTATATGGTTCACTTGAGTCTCATCTGCCTCATTTAAAATATGGAATAATGTTTCTTGTCTATCCAAGTTCCATCACGAAGAGGAATGCAGATAAAAATATAGAAGTGTTTACTTAACTTAAAAAGGTACATAAATAGAAAAATTGACATAATCCTCACCACCTTGTTCAATCCAGACTCATACCTTGCAAATGAGAAGGAACAGGTCAAATGAAAAGGCATTGGAGGAACCTCTGAGGAGCTTTTGAAAGGCCTGAGACTCATGAGTATAGAAGACAATTTTGAGAAAAGAAAATCCTGGCAGTTCTGTCAGCTGCGCCCAGCTGTCAAATTTTTATGGTGCATAGACTGTGAGGAAGCTTGGAGTTTGGATGGTGCTGCCAAGATGAGCCTAATGTTTGTGGGCTAGCTGAAAATCTTGAGAAAAAAAAATCAGAATGTTCATTAGTCCCTACAGAAATAGAGTTGGTCAATCAAAGATTAGTGAGGAAAACAAAATTCTCATTCCTTAAATACCTGAAGTATATGAGATATTTGGTTTTAATGGTTTCATACATATTTACCACAATTGAATTTAGCAAACTACTGACCAACCATTCCTTCCTACACATGATAGGCATTGCTGTACTAGTTTATAGACTGGAAAGAGTAGTAGGGGTGATGTGCTTGAGTTTACACAGTTGTGTACAAAAGATCTGGAATTCAGCCTCAATAGTGTATGCCTTTAGGGACTAACTTATGCTCCTTTTTTTCTAACCTTATGTTCTTTGATAAGATCAGCTCCACTTAAACCTGATCACTTAAGTTTGATCAATGCTCTTCCCATTTAATAACTGTCTTATAGCAATACACTATTGGGTAAGGGGGTATGGGAATTGATGCTGGTCAGGCAGCATACAAGCATTCAAATACTGATTACCATGTAGTAACTCCTTTTGTGATTATAGGCAAATCCCTTTCCATGCTCTTGGACTCAATTTTCACATCTTTTATGCAAAGGTAATTTTGGAGAGGAGTATATGAGATCATTAACATGATACCTAGCACATAGTAGAAGTTTAATAAGTGGCAACTTGAAAGTGAGTTGGGTCTGTAGAATGACTTCTGAATTTAGACTTTTTGGTTCTTTCTGTGAAATAAGGGTAATCTTCACCAACCATCACAAGATACTATTTTAAGCAATGTCAACTTGCAAGGGTCAGATAAATAGAATGGAAATAACAAAATCAGTTCTTTCAACAAGCATTGGCTGAATATCGTTTCTTAAATTAACATGACTAGTTGTTGAGGTTTAAGGATAGATAGTATATGAACCTTGCATCTTAAGCATCTCTGAAAGAATAAAGGTGGAAAGGAGATCCTAGAATAGATCTAATACACAAAGTGGTAATACCAGCCCAAATCACCCCTAGGATAAAAGTAACTATAAAGGACCCTGGGAAAGAGAGCCAAGACATCAGAAATAGGAGGTAAATGTCACGGATTCATTTTCCTCTTATGAATGACCAGTGTGAGAATCTCTGGCATTGTACAAATTCCTGTTAACAAATTGGAAAACTTGGTTCCATATAGAACTGAAGTGTTAATCTCAGTTTACAGTAGTTAGGGGATTCAGGGAACAAGATACAATTTTCTATGGAAGGAAGAGTGCCTTACACGCCTGGAGCCTGATTTCATACAGGTTTTAAAACTGTTCCTAAGTGAGCAGTTAAAATAAGAAAAGAAATTGTTACTCCTTTTAACAACTCAACTTTAGCAAAATCACACCAAACTTACTTAGGTTATTAGTTCAAGCTTGGCAATTTTCAACTATCTTCAAGGCCTAGTATCTAGCCCACAGCTTCCATTGTTCTTTTCATTTTCCCCCATCCCATCCAAAGTTCAATTTTTACATAATGTATATTGAATACAATGACAGTTTGCTCATCCTTCATCCTTCCATTCCTGAGCTAACACATTGTCCTATCTCTGAACATGTCATTTCCTGGCAGTTGTTTTTTTAAGCATTTCAGTAGTTATTCAGAAGAGTTAGACCTTTGGACTGCTCTCCTAAACATCCTATGTGTTAGTCAATTTGTTTTTGTCTATATTCACAGAGATGTATATATGTTATCATGTATGTTTGTATTTTGGATTGAGCATCAGCATATGAGAAAAAAAAACATGTGCAATCTCTCCGAGCCTTACCTTATTTAACATAATTTTTCTAGTTCCATCCTGTAAAAGACAACATTATTCTTTCCAGTATTTGAGTAAAATCCAATTGCATGTATGTACCACATTTTTCTCATCTACTTATCCATTGTAGGGCACCTGGGCTGAATCCACAACTTGACTATCATGAATAGTGCAACAATGAATGTGGAAGTGTCTTTAGTGGAGCCTGACTTGACATATTCTGGGTCGATGCCCAAGACTGGTATCACTGGATCATAAGGTAGTTTTGTTTATTTGAGAAATCTCCAAAGTACCTTCCAGACTAGTTGTACTAGCATATATTCTTACCAACAGTTTAATAATTTCTATACACATAATATATAATACAAATAATACATCCTCACTCCAATAAAAATGAGGTAGTACTGTTATAGCTACCTCGGTTATTACTGTACACTTCTTGCTTACTAGATTACCATTCGAATCCCTAATCTCCTGTTCTTATTAACACCCTGTAAAGCAAGTGTCACCTCTTTGTTTTGCCTGTAAGGATACTATAGGTAAGAAAAGTGAGGTAAGGTACCAAAGACTATGGATTAGTAACTGAAGGAACAGGGACCACAACTGTACCCCTAATGTATACTCACTGTAATTTGCTACAAACCAATCATGTGATACATAAATGCTATGTGAAATGAAGGATGGGCCTGAGAAAATTTGGTATGGTAGATGTCATTATGATTTTGTAAAAATACCCTTGAATATGGACTGATTGGAATAATTTGCTTCTAACAATCACAATGTGATTTGTACCTTCTAGGACAATTCTATCAAAGTTACTAACTTGCATCTTGCTCATCTTCTCTTGCTCTTCAACTTCTCTCTTTAATGAGGTAAGTTACTAGTTTGTAAACTGTCCTATGGAGAGGCCCATGCGGCAAGGAACAGATGGAAGGAATTTAGTTCTTTTAGACAAAGAACTAAATTATGCTGATGGATGATGTGAATAAGCTTCGAAGCTGATCTTAGTATAGTTGAGGTTTGTGATGACTACAATCCGGCAAACAGCTTGAATGTATCCTATAACAGTCTCAGCTAAGTCATGTCTGATTACCTCAACCATAGAAATTGTGAGACAATGTCTACGGATTGTTTTAAAATGCTAAGTTTTGGGGGCCTGGAGTTTGGCCTAGTGGTAGAGTGCTTGCCTAACATTCATGAAGACCCCGGTTTGATTCCTCGCTAATCACATACATAGAAAAAGTGGGAAGAGGTGCTGTGACTCAAGTGGTATATCTCCAGCCTTGAGAAAGCCCAAGGACAGTGCTCAGGCCCTAAGTTCAAACCCCAGGACTAACAAAAAAATGCTAAGTTTTGGTTCACTTTTAAAAAATGCATCAGTAGATAACTAACAAAGCCCAAAACACAAAATTGCTAACACTACACTGATGGGGATGCCTCAGGTCCAAAGCCTTCACCCCAGACTATTTCTTCCACCCACCACTCTGGTAACAACAACTGTCCAGGAACTGTAAGGTGTTTGAACATAAAGAAAATCACTATGATTCTGAAAACTGTAGTAGGTGGGAATTTTCATACTTTAAATTGAAAGAAAAATCATCCTATTTAAGGCTTGATTTTTCTCTGGTGCTCAGCCTCTATGACCATGCTTTACGTATGGCTGCTTAAAAAAATCTCTTGACTGAAAAGGACTCTCCCTTGTAAGTCAAGAGGTCAGGATTATGTATTGAGTCAGTACACAGTGATTTTCCAATACAGAGGAAATGGTGACAAAATAATAATAATAATAATGACACAGCTGACACTGCTGGCTCATACCTATAATCCTAGCTACTTAGCAGGATCACAGTTTGAAGCCAACCCAGGCAGAAAAGTCTATGAGACTTTTATCTCCAAAAAGCCAGAACTGGAGGTGTGGGGCAATTGGTCAAGTGCCAATCAAGTGCTTGAGTGAAAAAGACCCGTGAAAATAGGGTACCTGAGTTTAATCCCTAGTACCGGAATACATACAAAATTCTTAATTTTTTTCAACTTGTTCTCAGCAAGTATTTCTCTTTCCACAGCTTTCAGGATAATAATTATATGTTCAGGTTAAGCCCCTCACAGTAAGCCTAAGGAAAAGCCCTTTTGTTTCTTTCCTCAGTTCCTGCTCAATGGCAAGTCTAGCAGCTGGCATACATAAGAAATCCATTTTGGAGCGACAATATTTTGTATTCAAGGAATCCAGGAATTTGCTGGCTAATTGGCTACCCAAGGTTACCAAAGTCAAATGATGTGTTCCTGGTCATACAGGCAAATAGAGGCCATGTCCTCAGTTGCTTCTCAAAAATTAACATTTGTCCCACAAAGGAAAAAATCTGTTAGATAATGCTGGCTTAATCACACTCTGTTCCCAAATAGACAGTAAACAAACAAGATGAAAGGAAAGAAATTGTTAATGCTTTTAATAACTCTATAATATTTAAATAAGAGACAGTAATTATCTTATTAAATTTAAATGAACAACAGCACACTGAACTTTCCTGAAGCTCTATTCTGGCTGAGGCATCTAGAGGTCCTAAAAGAAAAAGATTATTTGCTCCAGTGGGTTCCTCTTGAGGCAGAAAGAGCATTGGTTGGTTGTTCCTACCAGGTGCTAAATCATGTTGAGCAGGGAGGAGGGTTAAGGTAACAACACAAAGCAGTAGCTTGATAAAAGTCAGTGAAAGGAATTCTGGGCTTTTGAGAACTAAAAATTATCAATACAGAAAGAAATCATTTGTATATGTAGGAAAAAGCATAAAGAATAACTAATACAAAATTAGTGAGATTTTTTTCTTTTATTGATCTCAACCTCACAGTCACTCAACTTGCTTGCTCAGCTGGTACACTACCTCTTGAGCCATGCTTTCTTGCCTCACTTTTTGCTGTATTTTTGTTGAGACTAGCGTCTCACAGTTCTTTATGCCTAGGCTAGATTGAAACTGTGATTGTCCAAACTAAGTAGTTAGGACTGCAGGAGTTAGCTTAACATCTTGAACTTTACATGATACCAACCTGCTCACACTCAATATCACCTGACTAGAATAATAATAAATAAGGACAGAGACTCTCAATACATATGTCCAGAGCCCAAATTTAGTATATGTTATTTACTAATGTGTAAGTAAGTTACATTGCTCTCTGCAACTGTATTGCTTCATATTAAAAATGAAGATGATATTATACTCCACCTATTAAGGCCGTCAGGAGAATTAACTGAATTAATATCTGAAAGTACTCAAAGGAGTCTTTTTCATAAAGTAAACACTATGTATTTGTTAATAAAAATGATGCTTGTAGTTAATAATAAGCAAATCCAATAGTCCCAACCAGTGAACAGCATAAATTCTGTATTACAGATGCATACCTCTCCTTGTTAAGGCTTTTCCCCTGTCCGGCTCCTTTTAGACCTCATCCCTCATTCGACCCACATCCCTTTTCAGATTCCTAGTGCTCAGGTACTATATGCCCCATTTCCCCAGTCACAAGAAGGGAACAATTGAATGAACTCTCACTTTCATAGCCTCAGAAGATCATCACAACAAACCAGGAATAGAGCAGTGTTTATCTTCTCATTTTATTACTGAGGGAAATGATGCTTAATAGCTTACTATGATCATTGGCCCTTCTAGTCCTGAGCTCACTATCCACCTTCTGTGACCTAGGAAGGTCCATGCCTCAGTTTCCTCATCTACTCAGTGAGATGAGTCCAATGAGATATTTATAGAAATAATGTATATTGGGCCGGGAGTTTGGTCTAGAGGTACAGTGCTTGCCTAGCATGCACAAAGACCTGGGTTAGATTCGTCGATACCACATATATAGAAAAAATCCTCAAGTGTTGCTGTGGCTCAAGTGGTAGAGATCTAGCCTTAAGAAAATCATATTAAGTGAAGTAAGCCATAGTCAAAGGAATATAAGCTCAATGGTTTCCCTCATATGTCATAATCAGTAGAAACCTAGGGCTCTCCTAGGAGAGATTTACAATAGAGCAAAACCTAGATACATAAGCCCATACAGGATGACTCTAAATGAAAGGACCTCCAGGATATAGAAACAAAAACCATATAATGAGTGTTTGTTGTCCCTAATGTACTGTGTTATATCTCTTTTGCTGTCCCTTGGCTATCTCATATTGTTACAGTATTTCACTGGTATATTGTATATATGCTTATTTGGTTATTTGAAATAGGATAGGGAAGGGGGGAAAACAAGATGAGGGGCGGGGTGGGGGGAGGGAAATGGGGACCAAGACATGAGAAAGGGTATCAATGTATGTGAATTAATGCACCTTCTATCTAGTGAATATAATGTAACCCTTCTATTAATTACAATAAAATATATGGAAAAAAGAAGATCAACAATATAAAAATAGTCTGAGTAAAATCAGTAATTTTGTGCATTCAGTCTCTGTCACTCGGTGGTTCTAAAAATATATGAAAAAAAAGAAAGCCCAAAGACATTGCTCATACCCTGAATTCAAGCCCAAGGACTGGCAGACGAAGAAGAAATACTGTATAATTCAAAGGCTACACTAATTTTTGGTAATGGATCTAGAATGACTTTATACTAAGTTACTTCTTGAATTTAGTCCTAATTCCATTTCATTTTTACAAATGAGCAAAAATTTTAAGGATTTCAAAGAATATAGTCAACTCATCTGCTCTCTTTTCTCTGTATCTTTTACTTACACCATAAGGTTAAGCTATAACTAGGACAGGATACTCACTTTGTTCATTGAAAAGAATGACTTTAAGCCTGTAAATGTCATAATTGAGAGGGATTTGGAGGCAGCTTTTAGACCTGTAGCTTTGAACCTGGAATGGTAAATTTGGGGGGTCTTCCTCCATGTGCCAGAGGTATGTTGACAATAAGGGAACACTCTTCTGCAGAATTGACATTACTAGAATATTTGGAAGAATTATGTTGCATTGAAGACGTATTTGTTATACAGTGTGGTATAAAAGGCACAGATGAGCTTTTGAAAGTAAAACAAAAGTCAACCAAGAATTTGTTCTCTGCCTTTGACTGGAAAAGAATGAGATGGATCCTTCTAGAGTATCAGAATGTAGTTGGGGAAATTGAAGTTCAGGGAGAAGAAGAATCTTCCACAGGAAGAATACCTAACAACAATGAAAAAACATGAATCTGAATTATTTCCTTCCCAGAAAATTGTGATTTTTCTTTGTTGGCCCAGGCTCTAGGAGATAGGACAGAAAAAAAGAGCAGTATAATATTGTTATTTTATGAGTTGAAATTTCTTTCTTCTGAAACTGTCAGTTTCTTCATCCTTAAAATGCTACCATTAGGGCCTGGAATTTGGCCTAGTGGTAGAGTGCTTGTTTAGAATACAAGACCCGGGTTCAATTCCCCTGAACCACATACTTAGAAAAAGCCAGAAGTGGTGCTGTGGCTCAAGTGGTAAGTTTCTAGAATTTAGAAAAACCCAAGGACAGTGCTCAGACTCTGAGCTCAAGCCCAGGATGGCAAAAATGCTAACATTAGTGTATAATGTAAATGTAACAACTCAGGACCTGTTACATTCAGTATGTTCAAGTTTAGCTGGCAAAATTTAGGCAAGTTATATGACTGTATGTCCCAATTTTACATAAAATATTTCTTAAAATAGGACATATATATCTATCTATCCATATATATATATATATGACAGGACTGTATAAGAATTAAGTTAATGTAGTCAAAGTGCTCATTAGCTAACTACTGTGGTTAAAACTTGTAACCAAGGGCCAGGAGAATGGCCTAGTGATAGAGTGCTTCCCTAGCATGCACAAAGCCGTGGGGTTCAATTCCTCAGTACCATCTACATGGAAAAAGCCATATGTGGTGCTGTGGCTCAAGTGGTAGAGCGGTAGCCTTGAGAAAGCCCAAGGACAGCGCTCAGGCCCTGAGATTAAGCCTCAGTATTGGCAAAAACAAAAGAACAACAACAAACATCTCGGCACCAAGAGCACTAAACTAACTGTAGCACAGGTGATACCTTTGTGCACCTAAGTGTAGAGAGTATAGTTAAAACTTACAGGAAATCCCAAAGATGATCCACATCAAGTTGAGACATGAAGGAAAAAATCAGCAGTCAGACTAGCATATCATCCACACTGATATGAGCTTGTGTGAGTTGACTTATAGTGCCAAGGCAGTATCTCATATGGGCACTGAAATATGTGCTCATATTTTCTTTAAAAAGACTGAATTCCCTCAGGGGAAATGTCTGACTCTGGGTGCCAGACACAGAGAAAAACACAGTAAAATGATTATTGGAAATAGTCTCAAAGAGTGGGAAATTGACCCTGAAAGAAAGAAGAGGGTTTTCAGACAGCAGAGGGGAGGTGTGACAGTATTTTTACTGTTAGAAGTACAGGCTTACACTGAGTCATGAGAAATTGTCAAAAACAGGTCTTGTATTCTTGGCCTTCTTGCCACAGGACTGGCTCCATACCAGGAACCTAAGGGCTTGGGAGCTTGCTTGCTTTCTTTCTTGCTTGCTTGCTTGCTTTCTTTTTCCTTTATTTCTCTCTTTCTTTGTTTTCTTTCTCTCTTTCTTTCTTTCTTTCTTTCTATCTTTGTGGGTGTGGTTTTTGTAACTCTTACTTCCTATTATAAAGCTACCTTGGAACAGGTAACTTAAATCACAATATACCAGACTGCTTCATGTCATGCCCTCTGACATTAAATTACATGACAATTTGCAATCTACTTATTAACTACCAAACTTCTCTGTGGGGGCATCTTAGGAATTACTAGTTCTTTGCCCAGAACAGTCTCATTTTAAAATTTATTTTGTTTTTGGATTTTGGGATTAGAGTTTACTTGTTATACAAGTGCTCTATCTTTGAATATACTCAGCCTCTGGTTTATTTTTCAGATAGTCTCACACTTTTGCCTAGACTAGACTCAAACTATATAATCTTCCTGATTTTACCTACCAAGCTGCTGCTTTTAGAGGCATATCCCACCAACCTCTCCTTACGCATTTTACTACTGTGGATACCTGTTTAATTTTGTGGTAAACATTTCTAAACTTGAAAAATTCCAGTCAAAAACTACTGAAATTATTTCACCACTCTAGAAATGCCAATATATTGACAACCAAAGGACAACACTTTCTAACCACACCCTAATTACTATCAGAATATAGGTTCTAATTTTTTTTAAAGAAAATGTTATACAAGAAGGAATTGAAACTTGCTTCCTTGAAAGAATTGAAGTTCAAACCAAAATAGTAGGTCAAAAATCCTATCATCAATTTAACTTAATAATTTATAGCAAAATGATCTGGTTCTGATTTTAGGGGCCAAGACCCCAAACTGGAACCCAAAGGATGAGAACATTGTCTTACCTGGAGTTTCTGATTATGAATCCATTGATCTCCATGTACTTCTCATTTATTTGGAAACACTATTGCCTAAAGCAACCTTCCATTATTCCTTATGCACTAACTCAGAGAAATGCCAGGAAACTTCCCAATTACTTAATCTTCTTTACTCTTAAAATTGGTGCCAGATCTAGGAAACTCTGGAATGTTAGGCCCATGATGTATTTCTTGATTGTATGCATGGTGGATAGAGTATCAGTGGTAAATAGATTTTAGCAATGACAATGTCAAAATGCTACAATTTGAGTTAAAGATTTTTGTTTCTAATCATAATTTCTGCTATAGCCACAGTTTCCAAATCTGCAGATTGGACATGTGGTGAACTCTCCTGCATGCCCCATGACTCTCAGACCAAGAAGTATTCATCTATTTTCCTGGCCTGCTAAGAAAAGCAGTGGTTACAGTGCCTTATAGCTTGCATGTTTCATCTTATTTTCCTGTCTCCCAACAAGCCAGATCACCTTCTGGCTTCAACCAGAGATGTTGAAGCATCACAAAGTATTTCATTATTGACCTATGTTGAAAACAAACCCTACGTGTAGGAACAGATGACACTGTTCAAAAGGCAATGTACTCAATACCTGACTTATGTAATCCCTGTGTATATTACCTTTACAATGACAAAGAAAGATGGCCCCTGTGCCCTCTAGGCTTAACTGACTCAATTATGCTCACTACATTGCACATTTTAATCAAAGTGGTCATTTTTCTACTTAATGAATACTTTCAAAATTTGGAAATTTCTAAATCCTTCTTCTTACCCTGTGACCTTGCTGTGTTTATATTTCATTCTTAGGCACTCAGATACACCTACTTTTGATGCATCCTTCCTCATAAATCTGTCATGTCAAATAACATATATTATTTATTGCTGTCAAACCAAAGAAGGGCAACTTCTAATAACTACAGCAAATAGGTAAAATCAAACTGATAAACTCTTTTATTATTTCCTATTAAGTAAATACTTGCTACAGAAGATTATTGTTCAGTAAGCAAAAGGTGAAAATTCGATCTAGCTGAAAGCTTGCATGGCTGGAGCTTAATTATAGTAATTGATTTTCACCCAGTCACATTGTCTTTTATGTCTACATTCCTTTCTCATAAGGCTAGATAGCATGGTAGTGATCAGAAATCCCTGGTAACAATAGCAACCAGTATAAACTTAAGCCCACCTCTGCACTTGTACCTCCTCTCAAAATTTCACATGTATTTTGCTATATGCATCCCATTCCAAGCTGAATAATAGAATCCCAGAGCACTTCTTGTTTTTTTTTGTTTCTGTCTGTCTTTGTACTGATATGGGCTTGAATTCAGGGTCCTGAGCTCTTAGTTAGCTTTTTCACTCAAGACTGACACCTGTAGCACTTGAGCTATACCACTGTTTTCAAAAACACTTTTTTTTGCCAGTCTTGGGCTTGGACTCAGGGCCTGAGCACTGTCCTTGGGTTCTTTTTCTCTAGATTAGAGCTCTACCACATGAACCTCAGCACCATTTCTGGCTTTTTTTCTATGTATGTGGTACTGAGGAATCGAAACCGGGTCTTCGTGCATGCTAGGCAAACACTCTACCACTAGGCCAAACTCCTGACCCAAAAGACTTAGTTTAAAAAAAATGAATATAGCCACGTGTGGCATTAGAAAAATCACATCTTCAAAGGTACTAAGATCTAGGTTCAAAAAGTAACTTTTGCAGTAGGAAAATCTTGAGGAAGTAACTTTTCTGTATATCTCACTTAAGAATCAGTAGAAAGCTTGGTATGGTGGTATGCACCTGTAATTCCTTCTACTTGCAAATGGAGGCAACAGAATTATATGTTTTATGTCCAGTCAGTACAAGGTGAGTCACATATTGTTCCAAAAACAAAATAGAAACAAAATGGTTAGGGGTATGACTCAACTAATTCAACAAAATCCTATCATGTCTGATGCTATGTGTTCACTTCTTAGTAATGGAAGAAATATGTAAAAGTAAAATGAGAAGAAAGAACAAGTGAAAAAAAGGAGAAAGAGTAGGAGAAGGAGGGAGGAGGAGGAGGAGGAGGAGGAGGAAGAAGAAGAAGAAGAAGAAGAGGAGGAGGAGGAGGAGGAGGAGGAGGAGGAGGAAGAGAATATAGCTAAAAGCTTTTGCTGTACTTTGGGATGGTTTACATTCTGTAAAATTGGTCAAATACCTCCCTCTGTGTATCTCAATTTCCTCCTCTGTAAATGCTGTCATAATAAGGCAAACCTTGTAGGGGAACAAGACAAGGGGATTAGATGAGATAATCTGTGTATATGGGCTTAGCTTGTGCCTAGAACATAGAAATTATCAGTAAATTTTAACTATCTATTAACAATAAAAGCAAACAAACATTGAAAATATCTGAAAACACTTTTTGTCATGGAAGAAACACTGTGTTTAGTGGAGGAAGTTCTGGGATTAAGCCCATGTTCTGCCACTCATTAGCTGGATAAAATCTTGATTCACTTCTCTTAAAAACTTCAGGTTCCTCATCTCCCAGATAGTTTTAATAGTAGTATCTGTTGTAGCAGCACATTGTTTCAAGGATAGAAGGAAATGAGTAGTTATTAAAATTATTCTGCACTCCAATCTTCTAAGCCAACATTCTTGGGGTTCCTACTGTGTGCCAAGCCATCATCTCAGAGCTAGGAAGAACACAATCAGTAAGATTATGGCTTCTGCATCAATATCTTGTGGTATAGCACTGGCAAACAGTCTCATAAACAAATAATTGAAGTACAAATTGTGAGCAGTAACAAAATCCCAAGATTGTGCAAAGAAATGAACTTGATGTGACAGGCATTCTAATCCATGGCTAAAGCACAAAGACACACAGTCATCTAGCATGATTGGGCAATGCTACATCTATACTATCTTTGGGGAAAATGATTTGTAATAAACTGAACTAGGAAATAGGAGACCGATTAGGAAGAAAACTAAGTATTCTACTAACAAAATTAGGGGCTTCATTATTATATTTAGACAGCACTTTTATACAACATGATGTATGAGCCACCATTCCAAGCACATTTCAAATATTAACTCATGCAATCTTCAAAAGTACTCTGTGAAGTAAGTTTTCTTACTGGTGCACTTAGAGATTAATTTGCCCCACATCTCACAGACAGTAAGCAGCAAAGGAGATTCCTGCCCTAGATATCTTCAGAATCCATAAAGGTATGAGACATGCTAATCTTTTTGTTTTGCCATACTTCTGATACTCCCAGCCACAGACAATTCTGAGAAAGAAGTGCACAGTACATTCTCTGCTTGACTCTTGGGTCTAAATTAAATCTGTCTGATGATACTAAATAATTACTAGATATCACTTCCATGAGTTACATGGATCAAGGGTCATGGTGTTAGCAGCAGGTTGGCCTCTACACTTCTTACCCAAAATGGTACCCGTTTGTCAAGTTATGGCAAGGGAAAGCTACTACTTGGAAAATCTGTTTTACCTCAGGCAATTTATCTGTCTAAACTTGCATCATAGTAATGATTTATATATTTTTATTGACCTTTGTATTTTGAGAAGCTCTTTCATATGCAGTATTTACCCAGTTTTTTTTCCTGGAAAACATTTGATGTCAACACTAACCTGTTTAAAAAGAAAAATAAACTAGGCAACTTTACCCAAGGTCATACAGCTAGCATGTGCCAGGCATTGACTGCATAATCTCAGAGCAAAGGTCCAAAACCTTTGCTACTGCCAAATTCACCATAAATTTAGCTAAACTGTCAGCACCTGGCCAAGGAGCCTAAGTGGAAGTGAAGTGATAGTGGGAAGTTTGATCGTTTCCATGAAGCATCTAGGATTGTGGGACTTCTGACTAGAATTAGATGAAGCTCTCATAAACCCCTCTACCTGAGAACGATCTTACAGCCAGCTTTAGAATCTAAAGATTCTGTGACCTGCAAGATCCACTCTACCCTTTGTCCAATATTGTCAGTGCTTCTGCTGATTAAGATAACACTTGGGCATCTGTGAGGCGGGTCATTCGCCAGCCCTTTGAAGTCACAAGATGACTCACTACCCACCAACATTCACCAGATAAGTCATCTTTCATTTCTTGGTAAATTCAAAATTTCAACTTCAAGTCAAACTGCCTTTTGTGTAATTAGTTCAGTTTTGATCTACTACTTTGTTTTATCTCTTGGATTCTGGATTCTGATTTTTTAATTTATGTATGTTATGGTATTGTTCAGGTGATGTACAGAGGGGATATAGTTACATAACTCAAATGAAGGGTAGATTTCCTATTAGACAATGTCACTCCTTCCCTCACTCTCTCTCTGTTTTTCCTTCCAGTTCCCAACTACAAATCATACACTTCATTCTCAACATAGTGTCTAGTCAGTAAGACTGCTGCATTTGTTTGCCCTTGGTCCAATCATTTCTGTGCCTCACCTCCCTTGTGCTCTCAAAGACAGATCTATGAACAAACAGGACTTTCTTCGGTCATTAATTGGAAATAAGAGTCTCACTGACTTTTCTTCCCAGACTAGCTTTGAACTGTGGTCTTTAGATCTCAGTCTCCTGAGTTGCTAGTATCATAAGTGCGAGCCACTGGCACCCAACTGGTTTCTGACTACTTCAACATATTTCCCTATTTTACACTTTTCTCTGGCTTAAAAAAAACACCACAAACAAACTTGAAACCCTTCACTTTTCTCCTTTAATTTACCAAATTATGCCTGTATTTTTTCTCCTGCCATGTGGGTTTTCCATTTTATTTAAGAAGATCCCCTTCATCTCATGATTATACAAGTCTTTTCTCTGGAAAAAGTAGAAGAATCAGTATAAAAGTATTATAATAAAAATATTGGGGACAAATTGCAAGTCATAAGTAATAAAGGTTTAGTAATCTTCTTAGGCTTAGGATTTTGCATCTAGAAGATAGTTATATTTATGCATGAAAATCTGGTGCTTTTCTGCCAATGGAACAAAAATTCATAATGTTTGTTAATGTTAAACGAACAAAGAAAATTTCTTTTAGTTTTATCTTAAGGGGTTTAAAAAGATAGCATTGTGGAAGACTGCACAAATACAGAAAGATCAATTCCACATACATGTATATTTATTTAAATACATTTGTAGGAGAATGGAAAAAAACATGAAAACAATTATATCAAAAGGCGTGCATAATATTTGTCAAGAGGTTCAGGGATATAGCTTTTTTATAATATAGTGGGGTTCGAGTAGTGTCGAGGATTTGGTATTACTTATCCCAAAATCACCTATTGTGTGGTGAAGGACTTCCATATGTACTTTAAGGTATTCTAAACACAAACATTGTGGGTTGAATGAGTGAGAGAACTGAAGAGGAACAAATCACAACCCCGCCAAAATTTAAGGACAGAGCTGTGTGCTCAAAATAACAATGCTGTTCACAATCTGAACAAAATTTGTAGGTTTCTTTTGTGAGTCATGGGGCTTAAACTTGTCTTGGTCAATGTCCCTGAGCTCTTCAGCTCAGGGTTACCACCCTACCCTTGAACCAAGCCCCACTTCCCATTTTCTAGAGGTTAATTGGAGATAAGAGTGTCCAGTTCTTTGGTCCCTGAACTGGCTTTGAATCTTGATCCTCAGATCTCAGCCTCCTAAGTAACTAGGATTACAGGCGTGAGCCATGGCACCTGGCAAAATTTATAAGTTTTTATTACAAATTACTCTGCAAGATAATTTGAGAAGCAATGCTAGAAGACCTAGAGACTCAAAATATGTGTAGGAAGCAAGTCAGAATCTCTAGAAGTTTTATAGGGTCAACTGATTTGGCAGCCAGCCTCTAGCAATTGCAGCAAGTTTACTTGGAAGTTTTCCTAAAGACACAAATGCTTGGTCTAAAGGTGTGGCCTCTGATCTCTAGCAATCCATCTTCTCAGTTCACTATTTTTATAAATCCACTGTTCAAGAAATGGCAATCATTTCTAAGGTCTTCCATATTCTGAAGTACACATTCCAGGTATTTGACAGTCTCAAAAGATGCTCTACTTTTACTCAAACTTGGATGGAAGTTTGATTTGAATCTAGAAGTGTATAGTGATTACAAGTAGAGATACTTGACACCAAAACCCTGCGATAGAATCTTGAACTTGCCAATCCTGAGTGATAGAAAGAAAGAATGAAAGCAAGCAAGCAAGAAAGAGAGAGAGAGAGAGAGAGAGAGAGAGAGAGAGAGAGAGAAAGAAAGAAAGAAAGAAAGAAAGAAAGAAAGAAAGAATTGTCCTCTAGCCCTCAATTTCTCCACAGTAAAATGATGATAAAACAGTGTCTCTTTGACAGATGTGTTCAAAAAATGGAAGGAATTTGCCATCAAGCTTACTTCAATTGTATTAGGGATGGTATTTTTTACTTATTATTAATTCATTTGTCACAAAAAATTCACATGAATGTTCACGTGAATATAATTATCTTGGTTAGTAAAAATCATTCATACTTTTTTTATTGATGAGGTTGAAGAAAGACAATTGTAAACAACAACAGCATCAGTAATAGCCCATTGTGAACTTTGCAAAACCTTTTTCAGACAGCTAGACTGGGAGCATGGGCTCAAATAGTAGAGCACTTTCCTTATACATACAAGGCTCTGGGTTTGGACACCAGTACCATAATTTTTTTGCCAGTCCTGGGCTTGAGCTCAGGGTCTGAGCCCTGTCCTTGGGATTTCTCAAGGCTAGAGCTCTACCACTTGAGCCTCAACACCACTTCCAGCTTTTTTCTATGTATGTGGTACAGAGGAATCAAACCCGGGTCTTCGTGCATGCTAGGCAGGCACTCTACCACTAGGCCAACTCCCGGCCCCCAGTACCATAATTTTTAGTTAAAAAAGAGGTCTTAATATGAGAGGCTAGGTAGGTATGGGATAAATTGGTGAGAGCAATGGGAAAGGTAACATGATTCAAGATAAATTGTACTCATAAACTGATAGGTTGAATTGAAATCCTCTTATACAACTATTTAAAGATCATTTAAAAACTAATAATAACAAGTCTTTCAGAGGCAAACTAACCCAGGTTCACACACATTCAAAAAATGAGAAGCCAAAAACATAGAGATGTTTACAGTTTTTTCTGTGTGTGTGTGTGTGTGTGTGTGTGTGTGTGAGCAAAATTTTCCACTTCCCACATTCTTGTGTATTTATACACAGCCACACATTCTTGCTAAGAGTTATTTTATTAAAAAAAAACCTACAAGTTTTATCCTGAAAGAAAAACATCCCATTGCTGTTCTGAGCAGGCAGACTCAGACACTGCTTATGCTCCTGTAATAAATATGAATATAATGAAAAGAGAGGAACATACTTCAGACAAAACTTCCGGGCACGAGCTGTCTGAAGGCACTCCCTATGGAGATGAGACAGGCACTTCAGTGAAAGGCCAGGTCTTTCCTTCTTATTTAGACATCTTTCAGAATGTTTTATAAGGCAAACCAGATAGGCAAGATGAATCTATTGCCTCTGACAGAGGAGCTCAAAAAGAGGCTTCTGCAGCTGAATGTCCTGACCCACAAGTAAGCACAAAGCCTCCCAAACTTGACCTTAACATCAGAAGAAAATTGTTATCTGTGGCTTCTTGGGCCCAGAGGAGATAGGTAAAGGAGCCAGCTCTGTTGTTAAGAAAAGGAAGTCTGAAACTTACCCAAATATTCACCTCCAGGATACATTAAGAGACTTCCCTTGCCAGTCAGGAGGCTGAAATTCAACAGCACCCATACATAATTCTGTTATGACACGTGTCATTCTACTCTGTATTTTGTTTTAGCATCTAAACTTGATGCTTAGAACTGTGCTTGGCTTCTAATAGGCACTATAAATATACACAGATATACATATATATGCATATATCCCATATATGCTTATACATATTTTTGGTGATTGTTTTTTCACCTCCCTGCTGTCCCATATGACCAAGTTTATGTATTCCTATGGTATTATGGCTTTCCAGTATTGGGGAAGGATTAGTATACCAGAAATTATTAGTGTTTGTAGAACCAATTTGAGTAGCTCCATTTCTGTTTTGTGAGGTCTTTGTTCTTTAGTTTCCATCTTCTGAAAAGTAAGATAATATACCTCTTCAATAGAATTGTCATTATAGTTAAATTAATTAAAACAGGAAAATACTTGGGTAATGCCTAGTAAAAAGCTACTGTGAGGGCCGGGAGGTTGGCCTAGTGGTTAAAGTGCTTGCCTAGCATGCACGAAGACCCGGGTTCGATTCCTTGGTACCACATACATAGACAAAAGCCGGAAATGGTGCTGAGGCTCAAGTGGTAGAGCTCTAGCCTTGAGAAAGTCCAAGGACAGGGCTCAGGCCCTGAGCCCAAGCCCAGGACTGGCAAAAAAAAAAAAGCTAGTGTGATCCCTTACGTGACTTATAAATGTCCTGACAGGATTAGGGATTCTTAATTTCTCCTTTTCTCACTCAGGGTCTGGTCTGAGAATGCCAGTTGTAAATATCTATATTCCATCATAGTATTTATACTTACTAAGATATTCTGTATAGTGTTACAACTGCAGCTAACAGACTAGAAGCTCTCTGAGAAACAGGGCCAGTTCATTCATCTCTGGATCCATAAGGGATCTGACCCAGAGGGTCAGATGGCAGTCATGGTCCCCAAGAGCTTACATACCCTTCGAAATATGGCTTTCTCCTCGCTTCCTCATCCCCCCTCCTTCCCCCTTTCTCCTCCTCCTCCTCCTCCTCCTCCTCCTCCTCCTCCTCCTCCTCCTCCTCCTCCTCCTCCTTCTCCTCAAGCGTCTTCCTTCCTAAATCTATGGTGCAACCCAGAAATGGAAGTCCATTGCAGGGAAACGATTTAGGCATAGGAGACTGCTTGTTTGGCTCACATCCTCCTTTTGAAAGGTTATTTATGGTAGCCACACCCCCTTCTTCTCTCATCTAACACTTGAAGGCTATTGATTGTGGAATTTCCTGTGGAGTCCTGGCAGGATGACTAGGCTGCCTTGTAACAAATAGTGAAGTCCTACATGACTCTGTCACAGACCTGTCTAACCTAAAACCAGTACCTTCCCCTTTCTGGGTATCATTCTCTTTTTCTGTTGTGGATCTACTGTGTAGGAATAAATTTTTGTGTTATATGTTTCCGAAATCTGTGTTGAGCATTAATATTAAATAGTGGATATGGAGGGAACTTGTAATCTCGAAAGGGCCATGTTCATGTAAGAAAATGTATATTCTTTATCTGTTTTTCAGAAGCTTTATTCTTTAATTTTTCCTATAGTATAAAAACAGTAACTACCTGTGCTTTCAGGTTGCTTCTTTAACTCTATATCTCCAAATTTTGCAGCTTAATTATATTCTGAGATGAAAAGCTAGAGAACTCTGGGTCTTCAACCTGAGTTCCCCCAGCAGCCTTTCAAAATACCCACTGAAGGACAATGCAAAGCAGAATGGAATATAGACAGACCTGAATTTAAATCTATTACTAACTGAGGTAGAAATTTAGAATCACAGTAGACTCAAGGGCAGAACAGAAGAGAATATTCCTTGTGTTTACATGGTTGTCTAAAGATTGGAAAATAAGAAGAGCATCGAAGTATATGCAATAAACATTTAATAAAAGCAAGAAATGTTAGCTGGGAGCAGTGAGCCACACCTATAATCCTAGCTACTCAGGAGGCTGAGATCTGAGGGTCAAGGTTCAAAGCTAGCCCAGGCACAAAAGGACCTGAGCCCCTTATCTCCAGTTAACTTCTAGAAAACAAGAAATGTGGCTTGACTCAAGGGTATGGTGGTAGCCTTGAGCTGAAGAGCTCAGGGACAGCGCCCAGGCAGAGTTCAAGCCCCATGACCCACAAAAATAAATCCAGAAATGGTGATGGCAATTAGAACAGCCAAGCCATTCTACAGTCTCATGAATGTTAGCTAGGAAAGGGAGAACTGGAGTAGGAGAGGGAATTTATCTTGAGAACTGTTCAATTAAGGTAAAAAAAGTAAATATGAAAGAATATTGAGGTCTACTGTGGCCTAATGTCCCACTTGTAGGAATATATATACATATATATATATATATATATATATATATATATCCTGTAAATCATATAACTGGCAGGCCCTGAATTATTTACCAAGATTTATAAACACTCAACCATTTGCACAGAGAAATAAAGGGGAAAAGAAAGCTGTACTCTCTTGTATACCAAAATGCATTATCATATTTAACCTTTGCAATTAGTGTGGACCAGAGAACTACTGTAATTGCTGTTAGACTCAATTCTAAGACTTCAAATTTCAGAGCCTTGTCCTAGTAGTACAGAATTTTAAAGGGTGACATGGTTCTTTCTCCAGGTCAGCAGTCAGCAACATATTTTTTTTTTATACAAAGTACCAGAGAAAATAATTTTGACCAGGGAGACAAGTGATTGCTGCTAATAGTTTTGCTCATTGGTTGGTCCTCTACTACTTGACCTACACCTCCAACCCCATTCTGCTCATCCAACTCCTCCTGTCCTCTCCTTCTTCTTTAAATGTTGCAAACCATTAGCTTGTGGTTTTATCCCATGGCCTGCAGTTTCTTTACCTCAGTTGTAATGCCCTGAAGGAAACATTAGTACAGAGCTGTGCACTTCATTTCCACCATGGTGAATGACCTTTCTGGTATTAGAAGTGGGACGCTGTTAAAGATAAAAACATGATTATTGGCTAAAAGATGATGCCGAGACAATAGGGACGCTGCCTAGCTCTCTCCCACAAAAAGAGAGAACCAGGGAGTCCCACGAGCCAATTACCTTAAGAAATCCACAACAACAAACTCAAAAAGCAACGGAGAAGGTCTCAAACAGGAAAAGAAATCCAGATAAAGCTTACATCCAACTTTCTCAAAGAATTCGGAATGCAAGGACCCCTCCTTCACCCCTCACCGCCGACTCCAAGCCGCGAAAAGCGGCGGCAGAGGGTGCCGGGCAGGGCAGCCCTGACCGCTGCAGAAACAAGCATAGGACAAGGCTAGCGAGCCGCAGAAGCAGCAGAACCCAGACGTGGAACCAGAACAGCAAGCAGCGGAAGCCAGACATGGACCACATGTGGCAGAGGAGACCCGAGGGGAATGAAAGACTCCCCAACACTGTGCAGCACCCACAGATGAACGCAGAGGCGTGAGTAGCACAGCGGGTCCCCAAACCCATCGGGAAAGCAGAGCGGTGCCAAGCAATAGAACTTAACTCGGACCCCTCCACCCCGCCGGAGAAAGACTGGCCGGAGCAGGGGGGAAAGGAATTTAGAATCCTGTCCCTTCCCTCAACAGCCCCCTCCCCCAGGACATTGACTGGAGACTGACAGGCGTGCGGGCTCTAAGACCCAGCACCCCACGAAGGGAGGCAGAGCTGTCCCAGCTCCCACCCGCCCAACAGGTTCCTCTCCCAGGCCAATGGGTCTGGAGAGTGGGGGGCGCTGAGACCCTGCCTTACAACAGTGGGTGGGGTGTGCGGGAAAATAGGAGCCAGCATCTGTCCCCCTCAAATCTTGAGCGGGGTATCCTCCAGCTGGGAATCCTGAGCAAGACAGCTCCGAGGGGTCCCCCACAGTCACAGACTCCTGGCCAAAGTGGCAGAAACACAGCAGGAAACTGTAGGGCTGACCAGCAGCCAGGCTCACCTTCTGAGAATCAGAAAGGCACAGCTCAGCCCTTGGAGCCCACATCCTCGGCAGGGGCCCGCTCCTGGGCTCCTGGGAACAGAGCTGACACCTGCTGGTCCTGCTGAGAGCCCCTGGAAACTCCCAAACCCCAGACCCTTGGCCAGGGGCTCTCCCCTGGAAGCAGCACAGGAAAACCAACCATCTGCCCAGCATGCTCAGACTGAAGCTCGCAGATCCATGCCAAGGCCCACTGTGAGGCCACTGGTTGGGCTGAGAGCTAGTCATGCAGCAACACATAAGTTTTTTTTCTAATACTTTCCAAACTTTGTACTCAAATACGCTACCTACTTACCAACTTAGGTCAGTTATCCTTACACTATACCTTTTCTTCATTACTATAATAATCTTACATTCCTACATTATTGCTCTTGTACCTCCCCTGTTCTCTCTCATACTATTTTTCTATCTCTGGTCCTCTGTTCATCTTTCAACCCTTATAATGCATGGATCTACACTTGATGGCTTTTGAGCAATACTGTATATCTAGGTGTTCAATTATACTCTAGGACCAGAGGGACTTAAATACAATAGAGATTGGATTGAGAGGCTTATTGTTTTGGTCATAAATAGGATATCAGTGGTTATATTAGACTGGTCTATAAGTGCACAAAAAGAAAGAGTGATAACACCAATCAAAAATTGTGAACATCTAGTGTCTGCCAGCTAAAGAGGTCTAGGTTGGTTATATCTGAAAAACTATAATCGTGTTTAGTATTAATCTTGCTCCCATTTTCAAATGGGTACAACAAGAAACTCAAGAAAAATGTTAAATCAAGGAATAACATCCCCCACCCAATATAAACAGACAATGGAACAGTCACTGGCAAACCTAGAGGAGAGTCTTCCAATTGATAAACATCATCAATGAAAAATGTGAAAATATAAAGAAAGAGATAAGGGAGGAAGCCATAGCTAAACAAGAGGAAACCATAAACAAGGTGATATGTGAAAAAGGAGAAGCCATAAAGGAGGCCATAATAAAGGTTTTTCAAAGAAAGATGGATGAAGTCATAGAATCCACAAACAAAAAGGTGACCAAACTCCAGCAAATGTCCAAAGAAAATAAAGCTACTGAGCTAACCACTCAAATGGAAATCAAGGAGCTAAAGAAATCCATACATGATCTAAAAGAAGAGATGCAAGGCATCATTCTGCTGTCTTCAAGAGACACATCTTACCCCAAAAAACAAACATTTTTTGAAAGTGAGAGGTCGGAATAAACTCTATCAAGCTAACAGCCCCCATAAACAGGCTGGAGTTGCCATCCTCATATCAGATAAAATAGACTTCAAACTAAAATTAGTGAGAAAAGACAAAGAAGGTTACTACATACTACTAAAGGGATCTTTCTTCCAGGAAGACATAACGATCCTAAATATCTACACACCCAATCCCAGAGCTCTGAACTTCATCAAGCAAACTTTACTTTCACTGAAATCATATATAGATCGAAACACAGTGATTGCTGGTGACTTTAACACACCACTCTCACCTATGGACAGATCAACAAAGCAAAAACTCAACAGAGAAACCTTAGAATTCAACAACTATATAGACCAACTAGATCTAACAGACATCTGCAGAATATTCCACCCACCAACAACACAATATACGTTTTTTTCAGCAGCACATGGAACATTTTCCAAAATAGACCACATCTTAGGCCATAAAACACACAGATTCAGAAACACTGAAATTATTCCCTGCACGCTCTCAGACCACAAAGGCATCAAATTGGAACTGAACACACATCTCCACCAACGAAAACCCTGTAACTCATGGAGAATGAACAACACATTGTTGAATCACCAATGGGTCATCGAAGAGATCAGAACAGAAATCCAACAGTTTATGAAATTTAACAATAAAGAGCACACAAAATACCAACTTCTTTGGAACACAGCAAAGGCAGAAGTTGGAGGAAAATTTATAGCGCTGAGTGCCTACAACAAGTTGGAAAAATCACAAATCAACAAGTTAATTTGTCACCTTAAGCTCCTAGAAAAAGAGAAACAAACCAACCCCAATCCCAGTATAAGGAAGCAAATTATTAAACTCAAAGCAGAATTAAATGATTTGGAATCCAAAAAAACTATAGAAAGAATCAACAAAATAAGGAATTGGTTCTTTGAAAGAATTAACAAAATTGACAAACCCTTAGCAAATCTTACCAAAAAAAGAAGAGAGCATATCGAAATAAACAAAATCACAGATGAAAATGGTAATATCACGAAAGCAATTACCAAGATCCAGAGTATCATGAGGGAATACTTCTCAAACCTTTACGCCAACAAATTTGAGAATCTAGAAGAAATAGATGAATTCCTAGCCAATATTAACATACCCACAATGAACCAAGAAGAACTATCCCAACTAAACAGGCCTATTTCAAGCACTGAAATAGAAATGGCAATAAGAGACCTTCCATCTAAGAAAAGCCCAGGGCCAGATGGATTCCCAGCTGAATTCTATAAGGTCTTCAAAGCAGAGCTCACACCAATACTCCTCAAGCTCTTCAACGAAATTGAAAATGAAGGTTCTTTACCAAACTCATTCTATGAAGCCAGTATAACCATCATCCCCAAACCAGACAGAGATTCATCAAAGAAAGAGAACTATAGACCTATTTCTTTGATGAACATCAATGCAAAATTTCTCAACAAAATACTGGCCAACTGTCTACAACAACTTATCAAAAAAATTATACACTGTGATCAAACAGAATTCATCAAAGGGAGGCAAAGCTGGTTCAACATACGCAAATCAATTAATATAATTCAACACATCAACAGGAGCAAGGACAAAAATCACATGATTGTCTCAATAGATGTGGAAAAGGCATTTGACAAGATCCAACACTCCTTTATGTTAAAAGCTCTGGAGAAACTAGGAATCCATGGAACATTCATCAATATAACACAGGCTTTGTATGACAAACCCACAGCTAGTATTACACTTAATGGTGAAAAGCTAAAGCCATTCCCTCTAAAATCAGGAATGAGACAAGGATGCCCACTCTCTCCACTCCTCTTTAACATAGTATTAGAACTCCAAGCCAGTGCAATAAGGCAAGAAGCAAGCATAAAGGGGATCCAAGTAGGGAAAGAGGAAGTAAAACTATCCCTCTTTGCAGATGACATGATTCTGTATTTAAAGAATCCTATAGACTCTACTCCCAAGCTCCTTGAGCTTATTCAAAACTTTGGAAGGGTAGCGGGCTATAAAATTAACCCTCAAAAATCAACTGCCTTCCTCTATGCCAACAGTGAGAGGAACGAGGCAATAATCAGGAAAGAAACTCCTTTCACAATAGCCTCAAAGAAAATAAAGTACCTAGGAATTAGCTTAACTAAGAACGTAAAGGACCTTTTTGATGAAAACTTTAAAACCCTGAAAAAGGAAATTAAAGCAGAACTAAGGAAATGGAAAAATCTGCCATGCTCCTGGATTGGAAGAATCAACATTGTGAAAATGACAATCTTGCCAAGGGCTATCTACAAATTCAACGCAATACCCATCAATATCCCAATGGCATTTTTAAAGAAATAGAAGAGGCAATTCAAAATTTCATATGGAATAATAAAAGACCCCGTATAGCAAAAACACTTCTTAGCAGAAAGAACCGCGCTGGAGGAATTTCAATACCAAACTTTAGACTCTGTTACAGAGCTGTAATTATCAAAACAGCTTGGTACTGGCACAAGAACAGTCCTGAAGACCAATGGAATAGAACTGAGGACCCAGATATTAAACCACAGACCTATGGCCACCTAATCTCTGACAAGAGAGCCAAAAAAAATGGAATGGAAGAAAGACAGCCTCTTCAACAAGTTGTGCTGGCAGAACTGGTTAAACACCTGCAGAAAAGTAAAGTTGGATCCTTCTTTGTCACCCTGCACTAGAATTAACTCCAAATGGCTCAAAGACCTGGAGGTAAAACCTGACACACTGAAAACTCTACAGGAAGGAATAGGAGATACACTAGGCCTCCTTGGCACAGGTCGAAACTTTCTTAATAAGGACCAAGAATCACAACAAATCACAGAATGGCTGCATAAGTGGGACTGCATTAAACTGCAGAGCTTTTGTATGGCAAAGGACACAGCTAGTAAATTAAATAGAAAGTCTACAGAGTGGGAGAAGATCTTCACCAACCATACAGTGGACAAAGTCCTCATATCTAAAATATATCAACAGCTCAAAAAATTGAATCAATCCAAAACTAATCTCCAAAGTAACAACCATCCCATTAAAAACTGGGCCAAAGACTTAAAGAGAGTCTTCTCTGAAGAAGA